>NC_056741.1:1386594861-1386619861 GCF_019279795.1 Protopterus annectens
AGGAAAAAGTTGGTGATAAGATATAAATGTTTAATTCAGGAATGATAAAGGCCGTGTGGTCAAAATCATTCAGAGAAGTACAGAAAGAAAGGGAGCCCAAGTGGAAGATAAGACAGAGAACAAATAGTTCAGGACTGATCACAGGAGTCATTAAGTGTAGAGGCATGAATTAGTCTTGTAGAGTTTGGGGAATCTTAAAGTGGACATCAAGAGCACAGCAAAATAGTCACATGCAAGTCTAGCCAGATGTGGATAGGATTGTGCTTAAAAAATGTATCCTTTCTAATTCCTGAAGTAGGAGGACAGGCAGACTAGGTGGTTCAAACATTTATTATCTTTATGGACTACAACTATAATTTTGAATGTACTTTCCTGTTAAAATTATGGAGTTAAAGTGATAGGAGTGAGAAACTAAGAAGATCTGCATCTCTCAGTGTAGGTAATTAAAATTAGGGCTGCATAAAAGCTATATACAGTAAACTCTCAGTTAACAAGAATTCTCAAGCAACCAGAAAAGAAAATCGAAGAAATACAGTACAATTTTCATGTGTTGCACCTTCCGTTTCCCCCGCAGAAACATACATTGTTTTTAGAGATTTAGAGTTTTAAAGAGGAAGATAGGAATAAAATCCCTCTCTCCCCAACCTAAGAGCAAGTCAAACCAAACAAATAGTGTAGGGTACAGTATTAGTCAGGCCTATTTTTAATAGTAACTCTCAAGCAACCAGAAACTACAGTTATCCGGCATCTACCAATCTCCATGGGTGCCAGTTAACTGAGAGTTTGCTGTATTGTGATCTACAGGTCATTTTTCTTGAAATAAACCTCTCATCTGTGTGTCTGTATTATTTTAATAATATCCGAGAATATGTCTGTATAAGCTATTTTTATGTGTGAAAATTTAGTTTGTGTTGAAGATGTACAAGTTTTTCTGAAATTATATCATTGAATTTTGGTTTTACTCTTCAGGACTGTATTCGACAGGCCCAGCCATCTCCACCTTTACAGACTTCTTCAGTTGGACAGCATGGAGAAAACCAACCTGCCCTTCTTACACATCAGTTACAGAGGTAAGCTGAAGGAAGATCCATTTGATTAAGCCGATGGTGTATAATCATTTACTGAGACTAAACTGGGGCTGACCAAAACCACATTTATGACCCGCAACTTGCAAACTAGATAAGAAAGGAACCCTTCATTGTTAAAAGAATATTTCTGATCTTTTTACTGTTTTAAATGCAGCTTAGAAAAAGACTAGGGTCAGTGTCCAACAGAGTTAGCACAAGATACGTATTTCTGGGAACATTATGACCTACTGTTTGTGCAAGAGATGGTGTTTGTATTGTTCTCAGTGTAAATATGCATAACAACACCTGTGTACTTCTCCCCATTGCAATTTAATAACACTTCTACATTTGCACACATTCCTTTTCCACTTTGTCATATATCCTCCTCCCGTTTTCTTCCTTCCACTACCTCTTTTACATATTCTTTCCTCTATATTTCTTTTTCCTTTCTCCTTGAATGTCATCATTCCCCACATACAGTAAGTCATTAGACAGGTACTTCCATGCAAGTAACCGTGATGCAAATAACTTAGATTACTCAAATGTAACTTGAGGTGTACTGTACTCTAGTTCTATTTTTGTTGATGTTGTAATACTATTACTTATTAAATTTGTAATATTGTCATTTATCTCTCATTATCACTTAATTTGAAGTCTAATATTGTCTGTTTAATTGTCTTAACCTTGTAATTGTTTGCCCATATGGACAAAGTTGTGCCTAAAAGGGTCCACAGACCAGTGTACCTATCCTGTGAACAAATATAAATAAAGAAACTAGGAGCCCTCACCTAGTCGAATTTTTACAAAATGTTAATCCATGATGAAAGACCTTGTCCAGACTGAGTTGCCCTTTTTTTAGATGCATAGATATTCATAGGTTCATAGGTAGATACTAGGCTATCTGCCCTAGGGCATTTATAAGCCTAGCCAGAGTGTATTTGGCTTCCGCCTCCCTATTAGATTAGCCTACTGTGCCTCTGTAAAGTAGGTCACAGAAGGTACCGTTTTAAGATTAGTTTACTGTGCCTCTGTCTAGCAGGGACACAGAAGAGATCCCAGGGGTGAATTTGCGATTTCCCATCCACGCGTCCAGATTTCGCTTGAAGAGGGTCAGCGAGGGGCCATGTCTAACATGAAGTGGGATTCTATTCCAGAGTGAGGGGAGCCTCTGGGAAATGAGCATGTCCTATTTATTTTTGTGCTGAGGTTTAGGTCCCTGGAGCGTGTAGCTCTAAGGGACTTGGATTTTTTGAGGTGGAGCATGTCCGTTAATTCTGGGTTTGACATGGCTTTGTACATCAGGCATAGATCGCCTCTGAGTAGGCGGTAAGCAACTGAGTAGAGCTGGAGTTTCTTTAGTCGAGCTGCATAGGACATCTGTTTGTAGTCCATGATCCTCTTGGTGAGGTACTTTTGGGGTCTCTCCAGTTGCTGCAGGTGTCTGGTAAGGTACATCCCAAAAGGGGCATTGTATTCAATTATGGGCCTGATGAGTGACGAGTAGAGGGGCACAATGACCTCTCTTGATCTAGATGCGAACCCTTTCGTGATAAGGTGGGCTATATAGAAGGTCTTTCTAACCACCTTGGCAACGTGATTATCAAAGGCGAGATTACTATCTACGTTGGTCCCCAAATCTCTAATCACTTCTTCCGTACTTAATGGATTACCACCTATGTGGTAATTTGTGGGCACCTTGTTTTTCCCAAAGGGGATGACTATGCACTTTTTAGCATTTAGCTTGAGGCCGTGGCTCTGGCACCAAGCATCCGTCTCTGTGAGACCCTTTTGGAGGAGCCTGTGAGACCCTTTTGGAGGATGCTTGTGTCAGCTGGAGATTCGATTATGGCCCCCAGTTTGCAGTCATCTGTGAACGTTGTCAGCCATAATCCCCCCGTGTTAGCCTGAACCTCAGAGAAGTATATACCGAACAAGAGAGGTCCCAGAACTGAGCCCTGTGGGACGCCACTTGTAACTGGTTTGGATTTGGACATGGCACCTGTGATTCTGACCATGTGGGTTCTATCTCTGAACCAGTTTGCAACCCATCTTGTGATATAGGGGTTGATATTTAAGCTGGTAAGCTTATTTATGATGCCCGAATGGGGTATTGTGCCGAAGGCTTTTGCGAGGTCCAGGTAGGCTGTGTGGACTACCTTGCCCTCATCTATGGGTTTGGTAACTGTTTCAAAGAAATCAACTAGGTTTAAGAGGCAAAATCTGCCCTTAACAAAGCCAAATTGGGTAGGGTCCAGTGTCTGGAGGCTCGCTCCCAATGTCTTTGTTTATGAGTTCCATGATAATACGCTCCATAGCTTTACAGACCAGACTAGTCAGGCTTATGGGGTGATAGTTTCCGGGGTCCGTTGTGGCACCACCTTTGTGGAGTGGGACCACTGTAGCTGTACACCATTCTTTGGGTACATATCCTGTAGTAAGGCTAAGTTTGAACAGTGACTTAATGTGAGGGTTCAGTTCTTCTTGGAGCTCATGTAAGACACAGCTTGGGACACCATCCGGTCCCATAGATGCTGTGTTTTTTGCTTTGGAGAGGGCAGCTTTCACCTGTGCATCTGTGATGTCAGGGAGGTTACATTCAGTTGGGATAGGCATTTGCTCTTTTGGGGGGGAAGGGGGGTTGAAGTTTGCGCTGAATCTGTCTGCCAGGATGTTGGCTATGTCTGTAGGTTTGGTATATTTTGTACTGTTATGCAACATTTCAGAGCATATCTAGGAGTTTCCGCCCATGTTCCTGACATAATTAAAGAAGGCCTTGTGATTATCTTTAGTGTCTAGGGCAATTTTTCTTTCAAAACTGGCCTTTGATGATTTTATGAGGGATCGAAGTTTCTTGCTAATACTGATCAGAGATGCCTTCCCTTTTTGGGATTTTGCTCTGTCATGTAGTAGCTTCCTCCTTCTGTTGTATAGCTTATTTATGGCCGGGGTCCACCAGACTGGTCTCCTGTTTTTGGAGGAGTGAGTCTTGGTTTTATTTGGGATAGCACGATCCATGCATTCCTGCAGGTGCTCATAGAATGCATTTGTAAAGGATTCTGCGGATTGGGCTGTATTATCCTCTGGCCCAATATTGAAGGCCACTGAGTCTCATGACCATTTGTCTTGCCAGTACCCTCCCTCTGGCAGCCCTTCCTTTCTTCAGGAAGGTCATACTGATCAATCCTGGAGTAAATTTGTAGATATGCCTCCAGTCATGTAGTTTATTTAGAAAGGAAGATAATGAGTTGCACTGCTTAACATGCAGGTTAAGTTTATCCCAGAGGCTTAGGAGGCGCTGGGTTATAAACAGTCCCTTCATTGTATTTATCTGTTGGTGAATATTTTGGTCTCTGGTTTTAGTATTGGTGGAGATATTGGACTTACAAAGAAACAGAAGGTCCAGGATACTTGTATCTCTAATGGTGAGGTAAGAAAGACCAACTTTCTCTCAAAACCGTTTAAGAAACTGAATAGGGGGTTAGAGCTTCCAGCTTCTCTTAGTTGCTCAAAGACTTTAGGCTGCTGATCTTTTTGGTTAGACCACTTATGTTTTTGGTTAGGTAACTTTGGGATCTTTCTAATTGTTTGATATGTTTATTGAGATAGATCCCAAAAGGAGCAGTAAACTCTACAACTGGCCTGATCAGTGCTGAGTATAGGAGTAAGATTACCTCTTTGGACATTTGCAATATTCCTTTGGCAACTAACTGGGGAAAATAAAAGTATTTCCTGACTGTTACATGATGGTTAAAATAGAGGAAGCTTTCAGTCTAAGAATTTATGTCCCTAACTACATTTTCATTTCACAGAGATGCTTTGTCTAGATAGTCTGATGAGAGAAGGGGTTGTCTAACAAAAGTGATAGTACTATACTTTTTAGCGTTTAGTTTGAGGTCATTTTCAGTACACTGAGTTTGCTGGGGTGAAGGTTTGGATGGCATAGGATGAATTAACCCCTAGTTTTCAGTTGTCTGCAAACTTGGTTAGCCAGTTGTCTTAACTGTCTGCTTGGAGATCTGTGAAGCAAATACCAAAAGGAGAAGTTCCAGAACTGTGCCCTGAGGGACCCCACTGTTCATGTTCATTCTTTCACATGAAGTACCTGCAACTTACAATGTGTGTTTTCTATCTTTCAGCCAGTTTGTTGTCCATCTTACCACATGAGTTAGTTTTTTAAACATTTAGCTTTTGTATGATGCCAAAATGAGGAATAAAGTATAAGGAGTTAGCCAGGTCTAGATGCATCAGGTGCACTGCATGGCCACCGTATACACTTTTGGTAACCCTGTCAAAGAAATTCGTCAGAATCTCTCCTTCACAAAGTCAGTCTGTTAAAGTTTTTAATTGCTTTTTACTTGTCTGCACTAGCTGATCATTTCATCCATTGTTTTGGGTCTTCTAAAGCATGCCTTCCTCCCCTGTACATGCCCCATTAGCCCTTAAAAGGTGGACATGAATGGGGCATTGTGACATCTCTTAATTCCTTGGGTAAAGAAAGTCGCAGGAAGTCCTGCCCCCAAGTGCATGCAGATGCTACCATCATGCCTGTTGTTCCAGTGGTGATTTTTGGTAGTACATGTTACCCCAAGACTTATGACCCCACCAGTCCACACCCAACAGGAGCAACTGAGCCAGGTAATGGCCTGCCATTTCTGTCCCTCCCCTACCATCTCCTGTATTGTTCATGTCACTAATTAAGCCAGGGTCATCTGGGTCATAGTCAGTGATTTATCTCTGTACTGCAAAGCTGGCTAGGATTGTGTTACTTTTAAGGCTCATCGCTGAGTGTTATACTCAGTGAAACTATGTTGTTATGGTTTGCCATACTTCAGATAAGCCTATTTTGCTGCATCCCATAATTCTAAACTGACAGATGTTGTTTGTTGCATTACAAGACCCCAAGGCACATTTTAAAATATTTCAGGATTTTCTGCAGTGCTGTAGACAGCAATTTACCATCTCAGGCAGTCATTTCATATGGTATTACTATTAATATGAAAATTATTTCTACCAGTTATGTAGTACTACTGTTTTGTTGTAGGGTGATTTACAACAAATATCTGAAGAGCTCTGTATGACCCTTTCAAAGTAGGCATATTTCAGTGATTTTTTTTTCTCAGAAATTTAGTAAGATACATTTCTTCATCAGTGTCTTTCATTACTGGTTGATGGTTACTTTTAGAGCCGAGTAAATTTCCTTCACATCTTCTGTAGGTTTGTATTTTTGCTATGGATGCAAGTATGCCTAAGGAAGCAGAAGCAAATACCTTTCCCTAGCAGCTTAGTCCATTAAACTTGTGAGGTTAATATGCCAATGTGCATACTAAAAGTTGTATTGTCACAATCAGCAAAACCTTTTGTAGTTTACATTGATAGTAGTGGGTTGATTTATGGCATATGTTTTAAGTATTAATTAGCTGATATTTTGAATTATTTTGCAGTTTTAAGTTGAGACATTTTTACTGTAAAGATGAGAGGGAATATGGGGTAGGGTGAGTGATTTTCCATTTTTTATTTACTTGGCTTATTGTTGCCCGAGTGATGTACTTTATTCAGGTCCATATATTGCATGTAGCAGGTCAAAACCATTGTGTTTACTGTGTCACTGTACTTTTGCTGTATTGGGGTTGTGCACTCGTAGGCTGAAAATATATGAGAGAGTACACATTAAGTTTAGTCTTTGTTTATGTACATGTATATTTGGACCCATCCCCTTTTTGCCATTTATTCATTCTTATCCCCATAGGTTTATCATGCCCACTACTGCAGTAACCCTTAGGTTGTATGGGTTGTGTCTTGCCCAAGACACCGCATCCAGCCAGCTTCTAAAAGCTTCTAGTTCTGTCACCCACATTTCCTCTCTGACTTCTCATTTGAGGAGGAAAAAGCTGCAGTCAGAGTAAAAACTGTTCAGTACTTTCTTGCTGAGTCATGAAGAAGCAACCCTTAGGTTTCACAAGAATGGTATCTGGCACTTCATCTCTTTTTCTGGCAGATACATCCCCACTGAGGATCTTCTCCATGCAGAAAATGTCATTATTTAGTATGTTTAACATGTAACTGTAATATTTTTTTTTGTTTACTTTAGCAGTTCTGGCCTTTTAAGAACTATAATATTTCTTTAATATTGGATGTTTCCCATCAGGGACCACTTTTTTAGCTTTGGTTATTTTTGTGACTTATTTTTTGAGGAAATGTACTACTAATGTAAACTTTGCTATGTTTAAGCAAACATTTTACGTGGAAGTGTCTATTTGGGAGGGAATTCTATGGGTGACATAGTGCTTGTGTTTTTGCTGTGACAACTTGCCTGCCATTATTTTCTGTTAGACTAATTTTATTCTAAATGGGCTTCTGACAGGAATTTTTTGTCCTACTTGTGTATAACAGTGTTTGGGAGACATTTTATGTGTGTGAAATAGCAAGTGCAGTTTGTGCAGAGTGTTTGACAGCTTAACTTTTGAGTGACTCGTTCTAGTGTTTTTGACTATATGAAGGGTTCTCCTCGGTCCCAGCAAAGATACTATTGTCTCTCTTTGTTCCATCAACAACAGAACAAAGGGAGACTATTTGACAGTTAAAATTGGGAGCTGATAAGCCACCAGGAATGAATGAAACTATAAATATGTTTCTTGAAAAGTAAAAAATTAAAGATTAATTAGTTATTAGTATGACATTTGTATATTTAAGAAAAGTTCTTATAAAAACATTTTTTGCATAGTATTTGTATTTTCACTTATTTTATGATATTAATATTGAACTGCTGTTTGATTGTTTAATTAGGGATAATTGATATCTTAATTGATTATATTTGTATAAAAAGGCTCATCTGTTGAATTGATTTTATTCTGAGGAAGTCTCTTTTGGGACAAAAGCGATAATAAAAGTGGTGTGTTCACTAAAGTTTATGGCTATTTTTCTCCTGGTGGTCCTTGCTCTACCTTCCAGTGGATTTTTGTATCTATCTGAATTACCATTTGGGTTATCCACTGCTGTAAATGTATTTACAAAGTGTCTAGTGACTGGATGATTAAATTCTCATACCTTTTAGGCACCCGTTTTCAGAGGATGTGCAACAGGTGCTAAAGTAGGCAAGAAAACCTTCTACTAGAGAATTTGTATTGGTATATGGAAGAGATTTTCTGGTTAGGGCCTAGTCAGTAACCAAGTCCCTATTAGGGATTTTGTACCACTAGTGCTCAAATATCTGTGTGAGTTACTAGTGTCTGGAATTTTGTACTCCTCTATCAACGTGGCCATTTCAAAAAGTCTGCATGTGGATCTTCCACTTTCTTCAGTATTTAGTAAAACAGTTTCTGAAAGGAGTGTTTCACATGAGACCACCACACAGGTTGTGCAGTTTCCTGGGATCTTAACTTTTTGCTGGGAAATTTAACCGCATTTCATTGCACTAACATCTCAAGAAGAGTATCTCAGCTACATGCTTTCATGATGGATGAAACGTATCTGGTCTTCATAGAGATTGTATGTCATTAAGAAAAAAGTCCTTCATCCAGGCCCAAAGTTTTTTCAGAGTTTACTTTGAAGGATGACTTCCTAACCGGGAAATGCCGAAAGACACAACAACAACTTTGAAGGATGACTTCAGTCTTCCAGTGTTCTATCCTTACCCATCAGAACCAGAGAGAGAGAGAGTATTCTGCGTACTCTGGACATGCATAGGCAGCTCAGGTTACTATCATGATGGAACCAAATTCTTTCCTAAAGCTGATTTATGTCATGACTAAGAAAAAAACAACAATGTTGAAACAGATTAATCTGATGTCTTCTTTATTCCTACTCACGAATGGGTCTCTGATCTGGCCCTTGGATCTGGCTCGGCCACTTATTCCTAACTTGGATCCAACTCTCAAGCTCTTCCCTTTACTCATAACACTCTGCACCCACCCCAGTACTTTAGATCTCGTTTACCACATTCAGAGCCAGATGGAAGCTCCGGTCTGTCTCTACAATTGATATCCATTGTCAGTTTTTCAGTATATAATAATTATAGCTTATTAGTGTGCTCTTCCTTTGTGTGTTAGTTCTCTAGTTTTAAAAGTGTTTAAAGTTTTGATAGTTAGGATTTTAGAGCTTTTTCTCATAGTGTTTGTCTTGTAACTTTTTTTTGGAGGTAAGGTAGTTTAGGTAGTTTGGATAGTCTAGGTAGTGTTCTTAGGCATATAGTTGTTAGAGCTGGTATAGTTTCTTAGAATTAGTCCTAAATAGTATGCATGTGTTAATTGATAGAATTTAATTGTACAGCTACTGTAGTGTATTCTTTGTTTTGGTGGGAGTCTATCATGTTTGTCCTCAGTTATGTCAGACAGACCGACTCCAGGGTTTCAACAGTGCACTTCTTGTGGGCACAAAATTCCGAATCAAGATGCCTAAAAGGTGTGTATCTACTGCTTAGGCACAGCCCATCTCAATTTGTACTGTGACATTTGTGGACAGGCAAAATAAGCTTTGGCATCCAAGGCTCAGACCCCCCTCAATGGCTTCGTCTTCCTCCTCCAAGGAGCCTAAGAGGAGGTCCCTCTGTGCCTCCCCGAGGGACCTTTTTGAGCCAAACGTAAATCAAAGAAAACTTCAGATCTATCTTCCTTGGATCTGAAGAAGTTTACTGCCTCACTGGATCCCCAGGCCTCTTTGGATCTGACTGAAGTTATCACCATATCTTTGCCTGTTCCTTTGGCTTTGGTATTGGATCCTAGGGCTTTGGATCTGAGAGTTTGAATTAGGTCTCCGAGTCAGCTAGCACAGTCCCCCTCAAAGCCTAGGCATTCCAGACCCCCCTCGTTGGCTTCCTCTAGGTCCTCCAGAAGCTCATCCGAGGAAGACATTGACAGGTTGTTAAGGAAATTCCTCAAGACCCAGATTCAGCTGGGGGTAGTGTTGGCTCCATCCCCTATGGTATCCATGAGCTTTCTGGCCCATACAATCAGGACGTCTCCTCCAATCTGGCCCTCTGCTTCGGAGTTACAGGTTTCAGGACTACTGAGTATGTCGGGGTCGGCACCAGGTGCCAGGGAAGCCACTTTCCTTGACTCCAGTAGTGCCCTTGATCAGCTCTGTTCCTATTCCTTCGGAGCAGAGTGGATCTTGGAGCCAAGATGTCAGCACCAGGTCTGGTGAACTGGGGTCAGCTCCGTCCTGGTCAGAGCCATCTCCTCCCCTGGGTGCTTCAGTCCTTGATAGTTCAGGTCTGATTCCCTCTGGAGGTCATGGATCCGGAGTAAGCTGTATCTCCCCTTCATTGCTTCAGCTCCAAGGGAGGCGGAGGACCTCTCTGGGCCCATCAGCCTTCCATGTAGTGGAAAAGGTAGTATCCCTTAATGAAGAACCATCTTCTCACATCCTGCAGCCTACCCCCCTCACCCCCTTTGGGTCATGGTCTTGACCTTACTCATCCTGCTTTGAGCCTTCTCACCCTGAGCAGTCTCCAAGCTCTTCCCATCCAGGAAGAATCCCCTTCTTCTGGTACTTCCCATGAGCATCCCATGGAAGAAGTCCGCCAGAAGAAGACATGCAAAAGGAGGCACATTGACTCTCTGATAGTCATTGACCAAAGACACTGACTTTGATGAGTGGGAAGGATCCCCTCGATCCCCACCTAATGACGTCTCCTTTGGAAACATTCTAGAGATCCTGAAGCAGGTGGGTGGTCTTCCAGTGTTCTTGGAGGCATTCGGGGCGGGACCATCTGCATCCTGGGTAACCCCCCTCCCCCCCCACGTATGACCTCATTGATTTGGTATCCTGTCAGATATGGAAGGAACAGAAGAACAGGATACCATAGAGCCTATCTCAAAACACCCTGATAGGTTTCTGCTCCCACTGGCTGATAGGAAACACTGGAGCAAGGGTCCTGTAGCTGATGCCATCTTGGTGGCAGTGGACACTAAAAAAGAACTGGCAGGGGAGACTGCCAATACCCATCTGATAACAAGGAGTCTAGAGCATTTGGCAGAATTGGAATACACTTCAGCCACTTTTGCGCTGCGGTCATTAAGTTGTTTAGCTCAATTTACCAGGCTACAGAGAAAACCAATCAAGGAGATCTCAGCTTCTCTGTCCAAGTCCATGCCTGCGGAGGAGCTTAAAAGACTTTCTCCCAAACTGCCCTCTCTGTCATCCATTGCTAACTTCTTGATGAGGCTAATTTCTCATACAGAGGAAGGTACTTCTCGGGCTTCTGGTTCAGGCCTATCCCTAAGAAGGCACACTTGGATGAGACTCTGTGATTTCACAGAGCCCTTCACGGTGTCCATTGTTAATGCCCCTTTTGACGGCTGATATCACTGTTTGGGCCTTCAGTTTGAGACACTCACCCACTGCGAAAAGGATGGGAAAACCCTTTCTGCTGTGGGGATTAAATTTTCTACACCTCAGAGTTCTTTTTCGAGGAACCAATGTGGAGGCAAGAAAATGTGGTTCCGAGATCACAGAGGTCTTTCCAGGACCCGTGCAGGGAGCAATCTTCCAGAGGCAGAGGAGCAGGGTTTAATGGTCGACATTGTCCTAGAGGCAAAGGAGGCCCACAGAAGTAGGGCTTCAGGGATACCTTCCCTGACAAGCCCTATCAGCGCTCCTGAGGTGCTGCCCAACTGTCCATCTCAGGAAGCAGACTTGGGTTAACTTTCTTTTAGAAAGCCTTCTTTCAGAAGCCTGAACACTCTTAACAACCAGTGCATGGGTGCTAAATGTAATATCCAGAGGCTATTACATTCCCTTTTCACTTCCTCCTCCAAACACCAGCAAGAAACTCCCCAGTGTACCACATGATCACAGGGAGCAGGCAGCACAAGAAATTCCAAAATTGCTGCAAAAGAGAGTAATCCAAAAGGTCCCGACCAAACAGAGTATTCAGAACTTACTTCCGCTTCTTTTTAGTGCTGAAAATGAAGGGGACCGAAGACCCATACTGGATCTAAGCAAATTGAACCTTTATGTGAAGAAGTCAAAGTTCCAAATGGTTACAGTTCAGTCCAGTCTGCCACTGTTGCACAAGGACAATTGGATGTGCTTATTAGATCTCAAGGATGTGTACTATTACATCAGAATAGAAAGGTACTCCAGGAGATTCCTGCACTTTGGGCTGGGAGACAATCCTTTTCAGTTCAGAGCACTGCCCTTTGGAATCACCACAGCCCCCTGGGTGTTCACCAAATGCATGGCAGTCGTAGCAGCTCAAATGAGACTGAAAGGATTCTGGGTGTTTCCCTACTTAGACTATTGGCTGCTCATCGCCCCCACAAGGCGTTAACTTCTTCAAGCCAGAGACTATCTGATTCAAATATCACACTCCCTGGGCATCGCCATAAATTTAGACAAGTCCAATCTGACTCTTGTGCAGAACCTAGAATTCTTGGGAACACAGTTGAACACAAGGGATCAAATAGCTTCTCTCCCCACTTCACCATATAACAACACTGAGGAATCAAGTTTCGAACTATTATCCCATCCATCCCCCCCACATGCCTAGTTTACAAGCTCTAAGGTTGATGTTGGCAGCGATCTTTTTGGTGGTTCTGGCAAGGTTCGTTATGCGAATTCTTCACACATTAGCAGTACAGTGGCCTATACTCTACCAACCTTTGTGTGTTCCTGTCAGACTGACACCAGTCTGCAAGCGTCATATTCATTGGTGGCTTCTGTCAGGCAACCTCTTTTTAGGCAGGGCTTTCTCGATTCCACCTCCAGTGACCACAGCTGGTTCCCAGTTGGGGTGAGGGCAGCATGACAAGGGAAAGATGGTCCAAGGCACGTGATCCCCTCAGGCAACCGTGATGCATATCAGTGTCCTCAAGATGAGAGCAGTCTTTCTAACATTGCAAACCTTTCAGGATGTTCTCCCTTTGTGGACCATTGCAGTTCACACAGACAACATGATCTGTAGTCTGGTACATCAACAAGCAGGGAGGAACCTGTTTTTACCTCTTGTGCAGAGAGGCCATGATGATTTGGGAATGGGCGTTATCTTCGGACTGCCTTCTGGTTACAACTCACATTCTGGGTGGGGGGGGGGACCAAACAGCTGGCGGACAGACTTAGCAGATCTGTTTCTGATTCCGCACAAGTGGTCCCTCAATCAATGAGTGATGAACACGATTTTCAACTGCTGGGGTCAGCTTTGCTGCAACCTTTTTGCTTCTTCCCTCATTAACAAATGCAGCAAGTTTTTCGCCCTGATCCCTCCTCCAAAGGAGTCTCTGAGGGACACACGATTGGCCCCCGGGCCTCTTTCATGCGTATTCCCCTCTCTCGCTCATCCCGAAATTTCTTCAGAAGGCAAACAGGCTGAAGAGCTCAGTCATCCTCATTGCCCTCTTTTGGCCTTGACAAATAGGGTTCCTCTTCCTCTGGTCTAATCTAAAATGTCATCCATGGATGCTGGAGCCAAGACAGGATCTCCTCTCTCACCCATCATGATTGTGACATCCCAGTCTTCATGCCCTCAAACTGACTGCGTGCTTTCTCCACTTCCAACTGTAGTAAGACAGTCCATGCTTGCTTCCCAGGTTCATATCATCATCTTAGCTTTGCAAAAAGGTTCTGCTAAGAAAGTCTACAACAGTAAATGGAAAAGGTTTGTTGTTTGGGCTGCTAATAAAAACATTGATCCCTTCTCTGTACCAGTTTCAGATCTTTTACTCTTCCTTAGTACCCTGTTTGAAGGAGGAATACGTTTTTCTACCATCAGACTTCAGTTAGCTGAAATTTCTTATTTTCACATGGCTAGTTAATCCCACTTCTTGTCTACCTTTAGATTATTCAGAGCATTTATGAGAGGTATCTTTTTACTGAGAGCCCCGCCATTAAACATCCTTCCCCACTTTGGGACCTCACCGTCATGCTCCAGGGTTTGACTCAGACACTTTGAACCAGCAGCCAGTTGTGACTTGAAGTTTTTGTCATGGAAGACCATCTTTTTAGTAGCCATTACTTCAGCAAAAAGGATTTCTGAGGTACAGGCATTATCTTCTAATTATCCTTGCATAATCTTTCATAAAGATAGAATTTCACTCTGTACCAAACCCTCCTTTATGCCTAAAATAGCTACAGAGAGCAACATTATCCAATCTATTCAGTTGCCAGTATTTTTCCCAACTGTTCCAATAAAGGAGAGTACATTTTACATCTCCTTGATGTTCATTGACAACTACGTTTTTATTTGCATAGAATGAAACGGCACAGGAAGTTAGACCAATTGTTCATAGATTTTTCTGTTAACAGATTGGGTCAAGCAGTTTCAAATATCGCATCGGCCAAATGGATCAGTAACTGTATTACCTTCATTTATTCTCAGAGAGGTTTAGAATTACTTAGACCTCCAAGAGCACATTCTGCTAGATCTATTGGCTACATCTTCTGCCTTTCATCCAGAACTTCCATTGATGATATATGTGCGGCAGACACCTGGTCAAACAATCATACCTTCATTGCACACTACACATTGGATGTGGTATCTAGAAACTGGGCTTCTCTTGGCTCAACGGTACTCATGCATATCCTTCCATGAGGGCCACCCAGGAACCATGTAGCTGGGAACTCGGACTCATTCATGAGGAGAAATGAAGAGGACAACATCAGATTAAAAAGTCTTGTCTTATCATAACCTGGCATTTGTGTTGTCCAACTTCATTCCTCCTCACTTTCCCACCCAATCATCCACCTGCCTTAGTTTATGGAGGCTCTAGGGGTGATTGTGGGATACTTGTGTTCCTTGTCTGAGCCTCCATTGCCTCTTTTTCCTTCTTGTCTCTCTATCCTCTCCTTTATATCTGTGGAGGGCAATTCAGCAAACTCGATCTGAAGTATTGGAGTGGGTGTAGTGTATTATGGATAAAGGGAGGAGCTTGAGAGTCAGATCCAAGTATGGAAGATGTGGCTGAGCCGGATCCGAGGGTCGGATCCAAGACCCATTTGTGAGGAGGAATGAAGATGGACAGCACCGATGCCAAGTTATGGTAAGACATAACTTTCTCTTTCCAGATAGTTGTCATTGGCTATTGCCTTTTTGATATCCACCATGATGTATTAGTTCCAGGGAGTATCAACATACACTTTGCAAGAGTTTTGTCTGTGATGACATATTGGAAAGGGGTGGAGTCTTGAAGATTTCTAGAGGCAGCTTACATGGTCTTCTGTACATATTTTTGCAAGGCATTACAAACTGGATTATTTCTCTATATCCAGGATTGACTTTACTAGGACTATTCTCCAGAGGCTTCTGAATCCATATCCTTCCTCCTCCCATGTTAGATAGGCTTTGGTAATCAACGCATATAGCCTAAAGGGTACTGCAGCAGTGGGAGTGATGAACATAGTACAGTTGTGTAAGTTGCACTTATCCATAACAATAGATGTTCAAATTCTGCACTGCTGCATTAATCACAGCCACACTCCATTCCCCTAATATTATATTTAGTTATTGTTTGGAAATAGTGTGGTGGTTATTTCTTGTTTGTTTCGTACAAGATGGGAATTGTGGGAAGGAGCTAGAGCCTTTGGATGCTGGCCACTTCTGTCTTGAGCAAGACACAACCTATGGAGCCTAACGGTAACTCCAGCAGTGAAGAATGATAACGTGTACAGTTATGAGCAAGTGCAGCTTACACAACTGTATTTTTCTTAGAATTCTGGGAGAGAGAAGTGAGAATGTTAGATTGTGTGTGTGTGTGTGTGTGTGTGTGTGTGTGTGTGTGTGTGTGTGTGTGTGTGTGTGTGTGTGTGTGTGTGCGCACACAGTCTTAACACCTCCGTCACCCCTGTGACCTGGAAGGCACAGCAAGACTGTATGATTCTGCATAGGCACAAATCCCAAATACTTTGCTTGTGCACTCATTGGCAGGCTTGTGACCAGGAGCGGCCTTAGGGCAACTGGTGCCCTAGGCAAAAGGGCTCCATGGCGCCCCCCTCACATGACCTGGTGCCCCCATCCTGGTCTACCTACACCAAATAAATACTGGAAAAGCACCCCTGCTACAGCGACGCCCTAGGCGGCCGCCTAGTTGGCCTATGCCTAAGGCCGGCTATGCTTGTGACTCCCAGTCCCATTTGAGTACTTGGCCTTCTTCAGGTGCCATTTCTGCTTATGGACTTCACCAGCACTCTTTCTTAGGGAAGGCAGAGATGGAAGTTGGCTGTTCACTCCCTAGTCAGCTGCTGCTGTAAGCAGATCTGCTAACAGAACCCAGGTCATCCCTGGTATAGTCAGAGTCAGAGTTGATGATTTGCAGGGCTATTTTGTTTTTACTGATTTAGAGCACATATCAATTTATTTTTTTATTTATTTTACATTTGTTGACCGGGCTAGTCTAGCTGGATATATGTCCATTTTCAGTAGAGGCCCGGGGAGAAAAGCTCCACACATAACATAAGCAAGACAGATAGACACATAGTTAATAAAGACATTACACATAAAAATATACATTTAAATCAACTAGTAATCAAAAATCAGCATACATTAAAGGAACTCAAAAATTTAGATTCATACACAATGTTCTCATACTACAGAAAACATCAAAAGAATTCTGTAGAATCTCACAACATTCTATGAGAACAAGCATTTTGGCCTTTGGAGTGGTGGAAAGAAAAGCAGCTAGCTTTAATTTTACTGACACCACACCTCTGAAGTGTCATATCTAAATGTTTGTACAGTGGTGTTCATATCTTTTGTATAAATTTCACTTGGTCAGATTCACTATGAAAGTCAGAAATTAGACTGCCATTGAATATAATGCCTGAAGTGAACTCTGCAAATGTACAACTGCAGATCAGTTATGGAAAATCATTTATTATTGTCATTTTTTTTTTATTTTATTTATTTGGGTTCAGGAGACCAAGGATCACTGCACCCCCTCACGTGGGTGACTTCGACTTGCACACCTCCTATACCTACATTTGTTAACCGCACAGTCAAACTACACTGAACAAAAGAGAAAACATCTGTTAAGGGTAAAATATGGCTGAGACAGCTGTGACCTAACAGTAGACCCAAAATATTGATAAAGTATTCTGAATGCTATGTCTCAGGCATTTTTTAGCAGGAAATGTACAGTCAAGCAGATGTACCTCTCACAGCTGGTTCTATCTGCTGAATTCCTTCCAGCTTCCTTAGTCTTTCTACCTGATTGTACTGTCTTTATTAATCCCTGGTTGTTACCACTGCACAGTTTTGCTGAGTTTTAGGATGTTACAGAGGCATAGTCAGGGAACTTTAATTTTTAACACCTTCATTAACTTCACATTGCACAGTGTCATGAGTAAAAATACTGTTCTAAAAAAAGAAAAAACACTGCAGATATTTTTCTATTTTCTGTGTTATACATACATGATTTCTTTCTTAAGAATTACTTATCATTTTAACATTATATAGATTGCTCAAGTCATGCCTTCTGTAAAACCTCACTGCTCCTCCAGAAAATTATTCTGAAAGTATTGTTTCCACAGATTCCATTTATTTCTATGTAGTTTGTCTCTTTCCTTTTCCTAAGATCCCATCTCCAGTTATTTTATCTTCTTTATAACATTTAACAACTTTTTAACTTTTTGTTGAGGTGATGCCATTTCATAATTTATTTGTTTGTTTACCAAATAAGCGGGCTGGTCTTCCTTTTTTTTTTTTATTCACATCCTGGTCCCCAAATAGGGCAAAATTAAAAGCAGATGTAATACAGTTAAGTTATTGTTTAGGTAAGTTGCAGAAAATATACAAAAATGGAAGAACATTCTCCAAGGATGCCAACTATTTAAGCTCCTAGACAACCCGACCTTCCCCTCACCAGCGGCTTAATTGATTATTCTTTCTCTTATAGCCTCAGAAACCACAGCCACTCCTGTCACACACTGCAACACTCCAAAACTAAATTCCATAGTACAGATCACTGCTTTTCTCTGCTGCATCTAACACACTGGGAAGTAGTCCCCCACAAATAAAAGATACCTCATCTTACCCTAAATTTAAGGCTCAATTGAAGGCCCACCTCCTCTTATCTTCCAAATGTCTTTGCCTCTCAGCCAACTAAATTTTTGTTTCTCCTACTTGTAACACACTTACTGTCGCTCATATGGCACATTCTGTTGCACCAACATACACGTCTCACTCATATAATCTTTTAGCTTCTAATGTTATGTTACAGATGTGTATTTTTATTACGCTCTTGCTTTATAGGTTCATAGGTAAGTACTAGGCTAACTGCTCTTGTGAGCCATTTTAAGCCTGGCTAATTTCCCTTTTTCTGCTTGAAATAACCTATCCCATTTGGTTATAGATTTACTTTATCCATCTCATTGTTGATAATTATATGTTACCCCTAATGAGAAAAACTGGGATCATACCATATATAATTTGAGGGGACCTATTCGGCTAAAGCATTTAGGGGCTGCCTCTGTCCATTAGTACTATGGGGCAGTTCTGTGATAAGTTTTCTGTTTCCCATCCCTAGATTTAAGTTGTGCTTGAATATGTACAGGGATGAACTTTGTTTTATGTGAATGGGGAGTGTGTTCCAGAGCAGTGGTTTCCTCTGTGAGATACACTTGTCTCTCCAAACCATTATTTATCTCACTAAATGCAAGTCCCAGGCTGAGAATGAAATTGGTCACTGGTAATCAGCGCTCTACCACAGTAAACAAAATTTAAATAAAAATAAAAAAAATAGTTGCTAGAGTAACCATTCGCATTGACATAATTTTCTGAAAGATATGAAGTCTGAAAAGTCAAGTGTATGTCATTATTAGTCACTGCAGTCATCTGTGATTTGCCAGTTCACATTTTGTGGCACAGTCCAAAATATAAAGCAAAGTCAGGGACATTCTACAAAATCATGAACATTATCAAGTTATTTCACTTTATTTGACTAAAATGCATACTACTTAGTCAGAGTTTAAATTGCACAAACGACAGAGGTTAAGTTGCTTTCATCCACAGACAGACCCCCCACCCCTTATTTAGTGACTGCATTCCTCAAAGATTTGCTAGAAAAACACATATTTTATGACCAGAAGATATGGGGTAAAGTCAGAGACAATTTCAGTTTTGTTACACACGAGCAGTAGGTTAAGAGTAAATATGCCAACTTTAACAAAAATGCACTTTTGGCCTTAAAGGCAGACTTTACAGTCTTGTAATTTGCTCAGTTTACATTGCTTTCATTCAGAGCCAGCCCACTTATTTAATGACTTCATTCTTCGATGCCAGAGTAACCGCCCATATCTGGTTGCCTGGTAGGATACAAAAAAAATAAATAAATAATCACTTGCCTCGCATTTATTACCATGATGTGGTAATTCTCTCAAACTGGTAGTCTGCAGTTTTCCACAGTAACATTTAGTATTCACAGGCTTTCTGCATGTTCCCATTCTAATGAGTCATGGGATAACAATGACCATAAAACTATGTCACTCTATATAGGTCTACATGAGCTGTTTGTTTATTTACTAATTTAGTAGAGAAACATTATCTTTACTTAATAAGTAAATAATTAAATGAAGCACCCAGACATGAACAGCTGCATTGGCTAATGCTGCGCATGTGAAAATGGTAGTACATATCACCGGTAACTAAAATGAGTTAGCAGTGCAGAACATAACAAAGCTTTTTGAAATAAAAGTGCTTTGTTGATTCCAAGTGGCCTTTCAGGTTGCCCCTGGTGACAGGTGCTTATTTTTGGGGATATGGAGGTACATACAGTATAGATTTTATAATTTATAGTGAAATAGGAGGTGCACCATATGGGAGAATTCAGTTTGCAAACTTGACATGGTAATAAAATACCTGAAATTTCAAGATGAACAGAAAGATATAAATATTTACAGTTAAACATATTTTGCTTTGCCAATGGTCTAAATATTTGAATGGGCTACTGTTGGTTAGCCATTGTCCCTATTTGCATTTATTGTCAAAAAGAGTTTCTTAAGCCTATTTTTTTTCTCCTTGCCAAGCTGTTAGCTACTTTGCATGCTCTCCCATGGCTTCTGCTCACTCACCATACTGCCTAAGGGGAGGGAAGGGGATTGGGAAATGACTTGCAACTTGAGTATTACCTGTGGTGTTTACCACAGGAGCTGTGAAGTAAAGGTAGCAGCTGATTAAAGTTGCATGCATACATTGAATGCAGGTCTTTTCCAAAGCCCACCCTTTTCTCCAGCACATGCTAACATCTTTAAAGTAGGCTGGGACTTGTGAGTATTCACCCAGCCTGAGTCAGTCTCTAGGACAGCAGTTTCTTATATACCCACCACAATGCCCAAGCCCATGATCTTCATATACTTCTTCTTGTCCAACCCATTTGTCTCAGCACAGTGATTTTCAAGTCCTCTCCTCCATCAGGACTTGAGAGATTCTCCCAACATGTTGCATCCACTTCATACAGCTCCATTAAGCACCAGAGCCATTAAAAAAAAAAAAAAACTCAAGTCACCTAGAATTTAGTCAGGGATTCATCCCTGTATGCTACTGGAGCTGGCTGAAATCTATATTTTCTGATTTCTAAACTCGTTTATCATAACATTATACTGAAGTTCTCTTGCCATGCATCCCAAGTAGAGTTGAGATTAGGAGAGTGGAGTACGTGCTTTGGTCTGTGTAATCCAGTGAGTGGTGTAATCTGTAATTTGAGTTTTACCCCTGCCTCCATGTAATCCATTTTGAACTCAACATCTGTCTCTGTGTTCTCAGGAGGCACTGTAAGCTGTTTATCAGATAAGTAAGTATCTGCTGTGATGCGAGGAATTTCCCATCCTTTCTGCATCTAGAAAAGCAGCCTTTGAAATATTCTCTGATTTTTCAAGCTAGATCATCTTATTTTGCCATGGTAGTACTGCCATAGTTGGTCGAGGCATCTTGTAAAATGCTGTTAGACTAATCTTGCTGAGTCATTGTTTTGTGCATAGTAAGTAGAGAAAAGCATTTAAGTGTGAAATTATGAACAAACGTTTACATGTACAGTTTTTTATTGTAGATTATGAAATGATAGGAAAAAGTTCCATATTAGTTTTGCAGAGATGTCACTGAAATCCTTCAGCCGTAAATTCCTGCCTTTCTTGTGTAATTTACAGTGTATGTTACTGCATGCTGTTATGGCCTCTGGTGTTGAGAGATTATTAGTAAAATGGAGCCTGTAATAGGTTCATAGGTAGGTACTAGGCTATCGGCCCTAGGGCCCATACAAGCCTAGCCAAAAAATGTACCCTGGCTTTGGCCACCCAAGAAAATTATTTTCCTGTGCCCCTGTCGAGCAGAGCTACAGAAGTGATCCCCAGGGTGAATTTCCCATTTCCCATCCAATCATCAAGATTTTTCTTGAAGAGTGCTAATGAGGAGCTCTGTTTGACATAGATAGGTAGTCTGTTCCAGAGTATGGGAAGTCTCTGGGACAGGAATCTATCCCTCCAGTATGTTCTGTTTATTGTGGTGACAAGGTTTAGGTCCCTAGAGCGTGTAGCTCGGAGGGATTGTGATTTTTTTAAGTGGAGCATGTCCAACAGCTCTGGGTTTGACATAGCTTTGTATGTTAGGCAGAGATCGCCCCTGAGTAGGCGATATGCGATGGAGTAAAGCTGTAGTTTTTTTGAGACGGTCTGCATAGGGCATCTGTTTGAGGCCAGTAATACTCTTTGTGAGGTATTTCTGTGGTTTTTCCAGTTGTTGTAGATGTCTTGTGAAGTACATACCAAAAGGGGCGTTGTACTCTATAATGGGTCTAATGAGTGATGAGTAGAGGGGAACAATGACCTCTTTTTTCTGGATGAGAATCCTTTTGTGATGAGATGAGCCACGTAGAAGGATTTCCTGACCACTGTGGCGATGTGATTATCAAAGGAGAGACTACTGTCCACCTGTGTCCCAAGATCTCTTATCACATTTTCGGCATTAAGTAGACTACCAGCTATGTGGTAGTTCATGTGTACAGAGTTTTTACCTTGTTTAGTCTAGTGAGTGGAATATCAGTGTGCCTGACTATAGTCACCTATGACTAGAGTGTTGGGTGCGTTGTTATGCCTTATGGGCTGTGGTTGAGTGGCACACTGAGTTTGTGGGCTATGTGTCATTTGGGTTGTGTTGGGGGGTGGAGTTTGCTTGCGTTTATGCTTTGGATGTCCCTGATGCTTGGGCAGGTTTTTATTGAGAGCCTCCACGAATGTAGGTGTGTATTTTGTGTTTCCATGTGTGTGTTTTGGTGGTGTAGGTTTTGAGGGACTATGTGATGAGTGTGGTGTGGTGCAAGTGTTTATCTTATCCTCTTGACTGTCTAGTCCAGTCTTGGGTGAAGAGAGCTTTGCTTCCAGTTTGGCTATATAAGTGCATCTCTCACAGGTTGTAGTGTTGGGTGGTAGGAGGAGAGGGTTGTCTGTGTACATGAGGCAATTGCTGCATTGCCCCCAAGATGCCCAGATTCATCAGGTAGACAGGAGAAATCACTGGGAGCTGACCCTTAGACATGCCTGGATAAGTGCTTATTTATTAAGTAGTAAAAATTGCTTTCCACAAGACAAGTGAGGAAAGTTGAGTGCTGTAGAAACTTGCAGCTTATGTAGTGCTTACAATGAGTTCTGAACAAGTGCTGAGTTCAAAGAAACAGATTTGAGTGCTGAAACTAGAAAACTGGCTAGTTATAATATGTATATTATATTATATAATGTTTTAATCTTAACCGGGAATCAACACATTTGACTTTGTTTTAGCCTTGTTTGGACACCATCTTACAGATGATAGATGTCTAGAGAAAGTCTACCCACTTATCTAAGCGGATATGATTCATTAAAGTCTGTCCAGTCAGAACTGGACTGTAACTTTGTATTAGCATTTTTGTGTGTGTTTGTGTGTCTGTAGAAAACATTTTTCCTGTCTTCTGTGTCTGTCAACCATCAAGCTACTGCCACTGTCATCCATTCATTTCCAGTCTCCTGCACAAGGACTTTTCATGGAGCAGCTATCATCCAGGCAGCTATGAGTGGTATTTCATAATTTCTGATCTAGCCCCTCCCCCAGTGGCTAAAACAGAGGGTCTTCCATGCTTTCCCTTATGGGCATTCACATTCCCAACCACACCACTTGAAGGCTGCTATGCAGGCATAGCCTACTAGAGCCAAGTATATGTCCCTAGCCCATTATGCTACATACCAAACAAGTGCTCTCTCTCTCTCTCTCCATCTCCAGTAGGTGTTGGCATTCCAGTGAGGTAAGCCACATTCCCCCTTACAAAACAGCAGCGAAAACATTGGCTGTTCACTCCCACCCTCCTCCTCTTCCTGGATGCTACAGTGCCCAAGCCACAAATTGACATAGGATCAAATTGATCATAGTCAGGGCTTCATCCCTCAGGCAGAGAGCTGGACTGGCTGTTTTGAAACTTAACCAGCATTAAATAAGTAAAATGAAGTTTCCTTATGAAAGGGTAGTTACTGAGTGTGGAGGAAGTCATCCTCATGTCCTGTGCAGGGAAAGACACCTGCATCCCCTTTCTAATGTATTCTTAAGCTAGGAAATCTCAGATAACATTTGCTGTTTAATGTCAGTAATGTTTCTGTAGATTTGGCTAATATGAACAGACTAAGATTCAGCAAATTATTCATTGGCAGTTGACTGTACTCCCCAACGTGCATATATGTACCTTTGTGCACTTTTTTTATGTGTGTGTTTATTACTTTATTAGTATATGTGAGCAGAGTTTTTTGTAATCTTTATTCTACTTCGCAGATGTTGAAAAATCTTTATTTGAAATGCCATTCCTTTCAGCAAAAGTACCAAAAACTTATTTAGGTTCTCAGGCCAACAAATCATGTCACTGTTCTTAACATTCATTTAACTTTCATTTCACGTGTTCACCTTCTATGAATTTCATTTGATTGGTGGTGGTAGTTTTACCAGCTTTTTATCTTTTTGATGGTAGCAAATGTCAAACTTCTTGATGGTTTTGTTTGTCACATACTGTGGTGATATTTTAAAAAAAATTATTTGTAAGCATTACAAAGGAGTACACTAGAGTCTAGTACTTATTAGAGTGAGTTGTAAGTCATGTATTAAAACAAGTAAGTTAAGTAAAATAAGACTAAGATATAAATTAGTAGGTCAGTCACCTGCAGATATTGTAATGCTTAAAGTGAAAGTTACTCTTTTTCTCACTTAGGTTACGAATTCAACCCTCAAGTCCACCTCCTAATCACCCCAGTAACCATCTTTTCAGGCAACCAAACAACAGCCCACCACCTGTGAGCAGTAGCGTTCTGCAGACTCATGGTAATTGGATTGAAAGTTTAAGCAGGGAGTATTTTATTTCTTTCTACAAATGTTATTATTGTACAGTTAAGTGATTTTAAATACCTCTTTGATTTTATTTTATGTTTGCTTGTTGTCTTTTCTGGTCTTTGGTTGGTTTTCATTTTTCTAAAAGTGATTTGCTCACATTTCTTATATAAATATAAATAAATATATAGATATATACATATATATATATCTGTGTGTGTGTGTGTGTGTATATATATATATATATATATATATATATATATATGTATGTGTGTGTGTATCTATAGATCTATATATATGTATATATATATTGTGTGTATGTGTCTGTGTGTGTGTATATATATATATATATATATATATATATATATATATATATATATATATATATATATATATATATATATATATATATATATATATATATATATATATATATATATATATATATATATATATATATATATATATATATATATATATATATATATATATATATATTAAAGGGGGGGCCCGGGGGTTTTTTTTAAAATTTTTTTTTAAAACCCTTTTTTTTTCCCCGGGGGTTTTTTAAAGGGGGTTTTTTCCCCCCCCAAAAAAAAGGGCATTAAGAAAAACCCCCTTTTTTTTTTTTTAAAAAAAATTTTTTAAATTTTTTTTTTTTTCCCGGGGAAAAAAACCC
>NC_056741.1:1386632361-1386714198 GCF_019279795.1 Protopterus annectens
TTCCACTCAATCAGAGGGATTCAGCAGTGCAAGAAGTCCAGAAACTGCTAGACAGGAGAGTCATCCAACAAGTCCCAGCAGACCGAGAAGTATCCGGAACTTACTCAAGATTCTTTTTAGTGCCAAAAAAAGACAAGGGGCTGGAGATCAAGTTTGTATCTTGGTGTACTGAACAAGTCTGTTCGGCAAAGGTCCAGATGGTCATGGTACAGTCTGTTTTTCCTTTTCAGGAGGACAACGGAATGTCCTCAGTAGACCTTCAGGATGCGTATTAGCATATAAAAATGGGCAAATGCTCCAGAAGGTTCCTCTGCTTCCTGCTGGGAGCTAGTCATTACCAGTTCTGGGTGTAGTAGTAGCTCACTTGAGACTGCAAGGATTCTGAGTGTTTTTGTACTTGGACGACTGGCTCATGACCTCTTTGACCAAGCATCAATTAATAGTAGCCAGAGACTACACCATCGACACCTGTGCCCATCTGGGAATTACCATCAATCTAGAAAAGTCACATTTAACTCCGACACAAAATTTAGAATTCATAGGGGCAATACTGAATACCGAAACAACAATGGCATCTCTTCCTCCAGAACATCAGATGTAATGGGATCCTATCTCGCCTACATTCATGACAGATGGGTTCGGAGCCGATCCATCGGCTCCGACTCGGCAACTTATACACTAGCACGAAGTCTCTCATTGGCTGGGCTACTCCCTATCCCAGGATGCACTACACCTGCTTCCCCAGATCTCGTTTGCCGCTTTACAAGCTGGACGTGGTCTCGACTTGGCTGGAGCTAAGTGGTTCCTTTTACCTTTATTGGTCTTTGACCTTGGGGTTTTTTGTCATACATTAACCAAACAGCTGTTTTAACAGCTTTTCCTTGTTATTCCTTACTATTTGCTACTTTTGAGTGTTTGAGTGTCTTCTGGTACTTTATTTTTTCAGTCGGGCAAGGCCCGTTTAAGTTAGAGGGCCTTTGCCCTACCTTTGTGTGCTATTTAACTTTTATTACCTTTGTGGTTAATTGTTTTCGGGCCAAGCCCGTTTAAATTAGAGGGCTTTGGGCCGTTGGACTTGTTTTGTCTGTTTGTTTGTGAGGTAAAATTTTTTCTTAAGTACTCGCGCCAGTGTGTCTTGCGCTTGTCAGTTGGCGCAATTTTGTGATAGTGCTTACTAATTGTGGTAAAGTCATACTTGTTAGGGCTTGTACTATGTCCAAGGAACACAAGTCAGGTTTTAAAAAATGCACTCGGTGCAGTTATAAAATGTCCATCACAGACAGTCATTCAGTCTGCGTTTATTGTTTGGGGCCGAAACATCTACAAGAGACTTGTAGCGTTTGTCATGCTTTCTCTGCTAGAGTTCTTCAAGAACGCAAGAACAAGTTGATATTGAAAGGGCTTATAAAACCTTCGTTTGAGGAAGCCTTAAATCCTCCTGTTGCTTCCAAAAAGAAAAGATCATCGGCACCGACAAGTCCGTCGGAGCCGACTTCTAAAAAGACTAAATTGACCTCTTCTTCCTCGGCTCCACTGACTTCGGGGCCGAGGGTCGAAGGGTCTGCCTCGGTACCTCCTACTTCGGCTCCATTGCCTTCGAGCCGCAAGTTGGAGTATCGAGGTGAATCACCTCCATCGGTTCCAATGGCTTCGGAGCCGGTGGAGGTGTGCAGCTCAGACTCTTCCCCCTCGGCTCTGAAGAAGGCTCCTTCGGTGCCGATGGTGGTCCATGCTGTGGTGGAGTCGGCGCCGACAGTATTGGAGCCGTTTCGGAGCCGGTCCCCTTCTCTCTCGGAGCCGAGAGGAAAGTCTTCTCGAGTGTCTACCTCCTCTAAATCCTCGAAACTGTCAGATTCGGACCTGGATAGGGTTTTACAGTGGCTTTTCCAATCTCCAGTGTTTACTAAAATGGTCTCGGCTCCAGCACAGTTTGCTTCGGAGCCGATCCCCCCTCCAACACATTTGATTCCTCCTCCAACCTCTTCGGAACCGTTGGAGCCGGTGGTGGTGGAGCAATGTGGAGCCATACGGTCGGAGCAGAGACCCCTTACAGGCCTTTCGGCTCCGACTATGCTTCCTACCCTGTCCTCCGGTTCAGGGTTTGGTACTGCGACCTCTTCAGCTGGGCCCGAGGGGAATACTTTGGGATTAGGTGCTTCGGTGCCTAGTCTTCCTCTCGGAGCATCGGCTGCTGGAATTCCCAGTGCCATCGTGGCCTCTAGACCAGTGACCTCCTTGGATTCTGGAGGTCCGGCCTTTGAGGCCATGAGGAGCGCGCTGGCCATGCCTTTGCCGGTTCAACAAGATTCTACCTCACCGTCCCTAGATTTGGAGACTGGTGCCTCTGTTGTGTTGCAGCCCGTCGGCAGCGGGGCCCCAGGGCCTGAGGATACCCCCATCGGGTTCCCTTCTTCGGTGGTCCGTCCAAGACTGCTTCGGACGAACCCCCACGGAAGAAATTGTGTAAGAGGAAGCACGTAGACTCCCAAGATGAGTCTATTACATCGGATACTGACCTCGATGACGCAGAAGGGTCCCCCAAATCATCTTCGGATGATATCTCCTTCTCAGATATCTTGGAGATTCTGAGACAGAGAGGTGACTGGCAAGCCAAAACCCCTTCAGCTGAGGAGTCAGTCTTCCTCAAGGCCTTTGGGGCCCAGTCTTCCGCCTCCTGGGTGTCTCCGCCTTGATGAACTCCTTGATTTGGTTTCTCAAGGGTGTGGGAACACCCTGATTCTGTGGAACCGGTGCCTGCGAGGCCCAATAAATTTTGTCAGCCCCCCCCCAGAAGGAATTTCTCACAAAGGGTGTGCCTGTAGATGCTTTGGTGGTGGCTTCTGCCACACAGCAGGACGTGGCAGAGGCTTCGACGTCTATTCATCCTCCTAATAAGGATTCTAGGAGTATGGATAGGTACGAAGCGACTCTGTCCTCAGCGGCCTTTACCTTATGGTCGCTGAACTACTTATGTCATTTTACGAGGCTCCAAAGGGATCTTCTCAAAGAGCTAAATGACTCTATTGTTGGTAATCTACCTGAGGCGCTGGCCCCGACTGTTGGCGCACAGATGACTACCCTTTTTTCTATTGTTAACTCGTCCATGAGGCTCATTTCGTATGCGGCCGAAGGCGAGTAGAGAAGGAACAGGCGTTGCCCTCAGGAGGCAAGCCTGGTTACGCTTGTGTTCGCTCACGGAGGCCTTCAAGTCTTCCTTCACGACGCCTTTGATGGGTCATCTTTGTTTGGACCCAAGGTGAAGGACACACTAACTCGGTGCGAGCAGGAGGGCAAGACTTTGACTGCCGTTGGGGCCCGTTTTTCCGCTCCTTCCAGGCCTTATCCCAAGGCTGGGAGAGGAGGGAAAATGTGGTTTAAAAATCCCAAAAGTCTTTCTACTCCACCCAGTGATTCCCCCTCCAGAGGCAGGGGGGGGGGATTTTGGAAGATGCCGCCCCAGAGGTGGCAGAGGCCCCTGTAACTCTGGAGACCGCGATTCCTTTCGTGGTTCTTCATACAACCAGCGTTCCTGAGTTGTTGCCCGACTGTGCAACTCCGAGCCAGTCGGGGTCGCTTGGGCGCACCCACAAGCTTGGGAATCCATAACAAGCGATCGGTGGGTGCTTCGCATTATTACCGGAGGATATATCATACCCTTCAACAAACCCCCCCTTTCTTTAAGGGAAATCCCGGACGTACCACCCAGTCAGCGGGATCAGGCAGCATTAGAGGTTTCAAAGCTGCTAGAAAAAAAGAGCCATCCAGCCTGTCCCCATCGACCAGATCGGATCAGGAACTTACTCAAAGTTATTTTTGGTACCAAAAAAGACAGGGGAACTTCAGGCCCATTTTGGACCTCAGTTCATTGAATCGTTTCGTACAGAAGTCCAAATTCCGAATGGTCACTCTTCAATCTATTCTTCCTTTGCTGGAAAAAAATGCATGGATGTGCTCCTTAGATCTCCAGGACGCTTACTATCACATTCCCATAGCTCAAGAGTCCAGGAGACATTTACGCTTCCGCCTCGGAGCCAGTCATTTTCAATTCCGAGCACTGCCCTTTGGTCTCACCACAGCCCCCAGGGTGTTCACCAAATGTCTGGCAGTGGTAACTGCTCACCTGAGAAGTCTGGGATTCCAGGTGTTTCCTTATCTAGACGACTAGCTCCTTACTGCCACCTCTGAGCATCTACTACTCCAAGCACTCAGAGCCACGTTCACCTTGGGCCGTTTCTTGGGGATCACGTTCAATTTGCAAAAATCTGTACTACAGCCATCTCAGCGTATTACTTTCATAGGCTTAGACTTAGACACAAAAGAATGCGCCTATTTACCGGCAGCAAGAATTCAGGTCTTACAAGATCAAGTCAAATCCTGTCTCCCTACAAAGAGCCCCGGCCCATCGGATCCTACAACTGTTGGGCTCGATGGCGTCGACCATACTTTTAGTTCCCTTGGCCAGACTTCACATGCAAATTTTACAATGGCTACTGTCGGTTCAATGGTCCTATCAGGAACTTCCCTTGAACCACTTAATCATAATCACGGAAAGTTGCCGGCGAGATCTACATTGGTGGCTTCTCCAATCAAATCTCGACCAGGGGCGACCCTTTATACCTCAACGTCCCATTGCCACTGTGACTACGGACGCCTCCCAGGTAGGGTGGGGGGGTCATTACCTGGACAGGTCGGTCCAAGGCACATGGCAGATCCAGGAAACGCATTTGCATATCAATGTCCTGGAGATGAGAGCGGTACTATTGGTACTCCAAGCTCTCCATCACGCTCTCCCACAGGGCCCGATTACTATCCTATCCGACAACATGTCGGTGGTGTGGTACATAAACAAGCAAGGTGGAACCAGGTCTTACCCACTATGCAGAGAAGCCATGAGACTTTGGCACTGGGCGGTAGCTACCAACCGCTTTCTAATGGCAACGCACATACCGGGAAAGTCCAATGTGATTGCCGACAGATTAAGCAGGACCATTCTTTTACCCCACGAGTGGTCCCTCAAACAGAGTATAGCTGCGAAAATCTTCGACAGATGGGGTCTTCCTTGCTGCGACCTGTTTGCCAGCCCTCACAATGCGAAATGCAGAGAGTTCTTCACACTGTTTCCTTCTCAGGGACAGATTCCCAGGGACGCTCTGACTCACATTTGGACCCCCGGTCTTCTCTACGCCTTCCCTCCGTCCCCTTCTACGGAGGGTGATACAGAAGGCCATTTACTTGGAGAGCGAGATGATTTTGATTGCCCGCACTGGCCTCGCCAAGTTTGGTTTCCCTTCCTACAGAGGCATGCGATAGAAGGTCCATGGTTTCTGGATCCGTGCCAGACCTGTTGACTCACCAGTCAGGACGGCGTCATCCGTCTCTCAGGTCCTTGAAGTTGGCAGCATGGTTACTCTACTTCCATCCTTAGTCCGAGACAATGCTTTTTCGCGGACGTGGTCCACATACTGTCTTCTTCTCATAAACCTTCCACCATCAAACTTTATTCCAGTAAATGGAAAAGGTTTGCCTTCTGGGCTCAAGAACCGGGTATAGATCCTCTCACTGCACCAGTATCGGAGGTTCTGAATTTTCTGGCCTCCTTTTTCAGTCGGGCTCTTCAGTTTCTACCATTAAGGTTCAGTTAGCAGCGATCTCTAATTTTCATGCTTCTTTTGAACCTTCATTGATGTCTCACAAACTTTGTAAGGCTTTCCTTAAAGGGGCTTGGCTCCTTAGGCCTCCTTTATCTCAGCCTGTCCCCCTTGGGATTTGAATATGGTTCTTGCTGCCCTAACTGCCCGTCCTTTCAACCAGCTGCTACTTGTGATTTAAAATTTCTGTCTTGGAAAACGGCCTTTTAGTAGCCATAACATCTGCTAGGCGAGTTTCAGAACTTCAAGCTCTTTGTTCTGATCCTCCCTATTTGATTTTTCACAAGCATAGAGTTTCATTGAAATTAAACCCTGCATTTATACCAAAAGTGGCCTCCTCTTTCTGTATGCAACAAACTATAGAACTCCCTGTCTTTTTCCCAGAATTCTCCAATAACGCAGAATATACTTTGCATCAATTGACGTATAGACAACTACGCTTTTATTTGAATAGAACCGCTCAAACGCTGAAATCAAATCAATTGTTTGTTTCTTTTGCAGTGAACAAATTGGGTCAACCAGTAACAAAAGCCTCCATATCTAAATGGATTAAAGATTGTATCATTTTTATTTATTCACAGGCTAATAAAGACCTTCCCTTTCCAGTCAAGGCTCATTCTGCCAGGGCAATGGCTACTTCCGTAGCTTTTCACCCAAGTTATCAATAGATGATATTTGTGCGGCAACCTGGACTTCTCCGCACACTTTTATTTCTCATTACAAATTGGATGTGGTTTTTCGAGGCAGAGCTTCCTTTGGTTCCACAGTTCTCAGGAGTGTGTTCCAATGAGCCACCTGGGATGTAGGTGCTAGGACGCTGTCCCATCTGTCATGAATGTAGGCGAGATAGGATCCCATTACATCTTTTAGTTATGTACTTACCATAACTTCGGATGTATGGGATCCATCTCGCTACATTCATAAGTACCCACCCTCCTTCCCCTTCCATTTGGATTTAGAGGAGCTGTAGTCACTTTTTTCTTGGCGTTCTTTCTTGAAGAACTTTAGTTGGTTATAGTGACTACTAGTTTTTTCTGTGTTTACATGGGTGTATGAAAGCGAACAAACAAGATCTGGGGAAGCAGGTGTAGTGCATCCTGGGATAGGGAGTAGCCCAGCCAATGAGAGACTTCGTGCTAGTGTATAAGTTGCCGATTCGGAGCCGATGGATCGGCTCCGAACCCATCTGTCATGAATGTAGGCGAGATGGATCCCATACATCCGAAGTTATGGTAAGTACATAACTAAAAGTTAATTGTGGTTCAGGTTCAAAAGTTAATTCACAGGAAGAAGGTTCCAGCAATATTAGTCTTGCAAGCTCTAAGATCCATAGCAGCTTCCATAACTCTAGTCCTGGTAGCCAGGTTTCATATGAGAGTTCTGCAGTGGCTACTAGATTCCCAGTGGTCTAACCTTCACCACCCAATGTCAGACCAAATCTTAATCACCAACCGTTGCAAAATGGACCTTCTTTGATGGATGCATTCTGGGCAAATTCTTTATGGTTGTCCCTTTGTTCTTCCAGAGCCCATGGCCATAGTGACGATGTACACCTCCCAGATTGGGGGGGGGGGGTATCTAGGCAAGATGGTCCAAGGCACTTGGTCCCCCATTAGAGGCCAACTTGCATGTCAGTGTCCTGGAGATAAGAGTGGTGCTTCTTGCATTGCAGGCCTTTCAGGCAGCTCTTCCTCAGGGGACTGTTGCAATTCAAATGGACAATATATCGGTGATTTAGTACTTCAACAAGCAGAGAGGAACCAAGTCTTACCCCCCTTGTCGAGAACCCTTCAGAGCGTGGCATTGGATGCACATTCCAGGGAGATCCAGTGTGATTGCCAACAAGCTCAGCAGATGCATCCTTCAGCCTCACAAGTGGGGTCTCAATCTAAAAGTGGCGAAAATTATATTCCGTCATTGGGGTCAACCTTGCTGCGACCAATTGGCATCATCCCTAAACAACAAATGCAGCAATTACTTCACCCCGATTCCCCCTCTGGGAAAAGTCACCCAGAGATGCTCTCCTCCACGATTGCCCCCCCCTCCCCAGTCTACTGTATGCCTTTCCCCCCAGTACCTTTAATTCCCGAATTCTTACAGAAAACACTCCGGTTGAAGAGTACGGTAATCCTCATTGTCCCCTTTTGGCCTCAACATATTTGGTTCCCCTTTCTTTGGCCTTACTTAATTCATCAACCGTGGATTCTGGCCAGTTCTTCTGTCCCATCCAGATGGCCTTGTTTACCCAAACATTTTGAACCTCAAGCTGTCTGGGTCATTCCTCCAACTCCACTAATTGCCAGGCATCTTAATATGTCCTCCCCAGTACATCACATCTTTTTATCAGCTCTTTAACCTTCTACTAGAAAACTATATTTAAGTAAGTGAAAGGTTTACAATTTGAGCCCATGATAAGCAAATCGATCCTTTCTCTCCTTCAGCTAAGCATGTTTTAGATTTCTTAGTATCTCTGTTCAATGCTGGGGCTTTTCCATCCATCAATCGAACTACAATTGGCTGCGATTTCTAATTTTCACAATGGCTTAGAAGAATGATCTTTAGTCTCTCACAGGCTTTGTTAATCATTCTTAAGAGGCACACTTCTGCTAAAACCCCCGTATAAAGATCAGACTCCTTTTTGGGACCTGAATTTAGTAATGCATTCCCCCTTTTGATTCCTCTGCGGAATGCAATCTGAAGTTTCCATCTTGGAAGACACTCCTTTTGGTAGCCATTACTTCATTCAGAAGAATTTCAGAAATCCAGTCGATGTCATTTGAACCTCCTTACCTAGTTTTCCATAAGGATAGGGTTTCTTTATGAACAACCCCTCCTTCCTACACAAGGTAGTCTCGGAGGCTAATTTTTACCAGACTATTAATTTACCGATCTTCCCTAATCATACTAACAAAGGAGAATACACACTACATTTACTAGACATCCATAGATAATTGTTTCTATCTTCACAGAACAAAAAACTATAAGGCAATCAAGTCAACTGTTTCTTATTCTACTGCAAAGTTGGGCAAAGCAGTCAGCAAGATTACCCTTTCTAAGTGGCTGAAAGATTGTATTTCTTTCATTTATAATAAAAATAAATTAACCTTACCTAAGCCTGTCAAAGCACATTCTACAAGGTCTGTAACGACTTCAGCGGTCTTCCAATCTGAAACTTCTGTGGATAACATGTTCAGCAGCTTCTTGCGCTTCTCCCCATACTTTTATTACTTATTACAAACTGGACTTGGTCTCCAGGGGAAGATCATCCTTTAGTTCAACGGTACTCGGAAATATTCTTCCTTGAGTCCACCCAAGTTTTTAAGTAACTGGGGACCCTGTCTTATCTGTCAAGGGTAAAATAAAGATGGACAACATGAGATAAAGAAGGTATGTAGTCACCATAACGTTCTCTTGTCTATCTTCATTTATCCTCAACTCCCCCCCTCCATTCCCCATCCTCAAATATTTTTGGTGGAGTGGATCACATGCACCTGAACTCGATCTGAGGTAATTGAGAGAGAGGGATTCTAGGTAGAGGTGAGGAGGTGAAGCTTGAGAGTTTTTGGCTGGTGCGAGCTGTACTAATGGCCGGGTCTGTTCTGAGATTGGAACCGAACCCATTTGTCAAGGATAAATGAAGATAGACAACACAGATGAAACGTTATAGTGAGTACATAACTTCTTTTTTCCTTAGTTACATTTCAGTAGGGAGCCATTTTTAAAATTTGTTAACTTGTTATATTCTTAAAAATATGATCTGAAGTAGTTAACTTCATTTATCTGCAACCTGTGGGTATTCGGATCCGAGCTGGCAACATTTTTCAAGCATCTGCTCCAAGCTGCAAGCTCCTCCCCTTACCCATAATCCCTCACATCTCCTACCTTCCCTCAGATCTAGTTTGCTGCTTCATGCGTACGCATCGTGGTCTCTATAGCTCCAAGTTGGGTGTAGTAAGTGGTACTTTTTCATATATATTTAGTGTGTGTGTGTGTATTCATTTTTTTCATCCCTTTCCTCCCCTTCATCATTCGTCAGTTTTCTGTTCAAAAAAAGTAGTTTAAAAGTTAGAATTTGTGAGGTAGTGTAGGTCTAACCTGACCTTAGTGTGTGTGTTAGTGGGTTTAATTTTGGCTGAGTGGTTTTTGGTGATGGCTGAGCAGCCAAAACCAACTTTTACAAAATGCACAGTGTGTGGCCACAAGCTTTCACCGGCTGATGGCCACACTCTGTGTGTCATTTGACTGAGTGTTCCCCACCTATCTTTGCCTTGTAGTGTGTGTGCAGGGTTCAACCCTTGAGCATTGAAGGAAAGAAAGGCAAAGCTGGTAGCTAAGGGCCTGCTACCAGTTTTTGCATTGGACTCTACCTCGACCTCTGCTCCAGTAGCCGATCAAACCCCACCCTCAGGCTGGGACTCAACCTCCCTGTAAGCCTTCTGAGATGGGGACAAAATCAAAAGACAAAGATTAGAGAAACAAGGATAAGAGAGGGGAAGGGCACCGCAAAATGTCTCCAGAGCGGGAGCCCTTTCCCAGCCCGCCTACTAAAGTTGTCAGGGCCACCTCTCCTCGGCTCCAATCCCGAGGTTCTCCCCGGAGCCGACTGAGCCCTCGAACCAGAGGCCTTCTTTGAGGTCGTCTCATTGACCAGCTAGATCCGAGTGGGTCGCCTCTTCGCGGTCAACTCAGAGTCTTTCGGAGCTTGACATGGACAGGATGATGCGGAAGTTCATTCAGACCCAGATCCAAATGGGAGTCTTGCCAGGCCCCTCTCCGGCCGGAGAGGGGACCTTTATGCCCTTCTTCAATCCATTCTCTCCTTCCCTGATCCGACCTGTGGTTTCAGAGTTTATGGATCAGAGTATTCTCAGAGCTGGGGGTTTGGCGCTGACGGTTCCACCAACCTCAATGCCGGCGATTACCTTGAGTTCCTCGGATCAGACTTGTTCGGATCAGAGCAACTCTCGGGGCCGAAAACGTGGAGTCAGATCCTAGGGAACGGAGGTGTCTTTGGCTCCGACTTTGTCGGATCTGAGCCGTTCCTTCGGAACCCCGGCTACCTTGGCCTCGATCCTCACCATGGAGCCAGGGAGAGCTTCTTCCTTGCTGGTTGCTAAGCAGGTGCGCTCTTCTTCGGCCTTCGATGTGGTGGAGAGGGTTCTCTCCCAAGGATTGAGACCCCATCCCATCGCCTTGGACTCCGCCCAGGCTCCCGTGGATTTGGTCTTGACTCCCATCAGCTTCTCCCAGGGACAGCCCATGCTAGAGGACCCCCAGGTGGATCCCGTTGTGGAACTCCCCGTGACTTACGAGCCCTATTCAGAGAGTCCCACTGAAGCGGGTCCCCGTAAGCACTCGTGTAAGATGAGGTACATGGACTCCCCTAGAGTCCCTCAGAGAAGATACTGACTTGGATGAAGGTGAGGGTTCCCCCAGGTCACCTCCCGAGGATGTCTCCTATGGAGACATCATGGAAATCCTCCACCAGAGGGGAGGTTGGTCAGCCCCAAAACCCTCTACGGACGAGTCAGTATTCCTGGAGGCCTTTGGCACGGGCCCATCTACATCCTGGGTGTCCCCTCCTGCAGATCCCTTAGTGGATCTCATTACCACGCGGGCATGGAAGGAGCCTGACCCCATAGAGCCAATACCCAAATGCCTGGACAGGATCCTTTCTCCTACCACAGACAGACAGGCCTGGTACAAGTGATCCCTGGTGGATGCTGTGGTGGTTGCAGCTGCCACCAAGAGTGAACTGGCATAGGAAAGTTCTTCAGTCCACCCTCTGGACAAGGAGTCTAGGGTGGTGGATTGGTTTGGGAAGAGAGTCTTTTCCTGAGTGACGTTTTCCATACGAGCGCTGAATTATTTGGCACACGTCATACGACTTCAGTGAGACCTAGTCACATAATTCGCTGTGTCGCCCCCAGAGTCTTTGTCGCCAGAGGACAAGCGGCTGTTCTTGGTGAAAATGTCGACTCTAAAATTTGTTTCGGACACGTCCATGTGTCTTCTTTCCCATGCCATGGAAGGAGCGGCTAGGGCGGCTGGGACCGGCGTAGCTGTGAGCCGACACGCTTGGCTCAGACTTTGTCAATTCACAAAGTCCTTCAAGGTGTCATTCACAAATGCTCCCTTTGATAGTTCCTCCCTGTTCGGAAGGGCATTTTGTGACACCTTGGTCCAGATTGAGAAGGACGGGAAGACTCTGTCTGCCATTGGTGTCCACATCTTCAGCCCTCAAAGATCCTTTTTTAGGAATCAGAGGGGGCAAAAGAAGATGCGTTTCCAAAAATCTCAGTTTTCCCAGGACTCTAAGGGTGACTCGTCCCCTAGAGGCAGAGTGGGACAAGACAGACGCTGCCTCAGAGGCAGAGGGGGCCCGAGGAACTTTAGGTCTAGGGAGACCTTCTCGGACAGAACCTCGCAGCAACCCTGAGAGGTTTCCCGACTGTCCTACTCTGGAGACAGTCGGGGGAAGATTGTCATTGCACCTAACGGCTTGGGAGTCCATTACAATTTACTGTTGAGTGCTCCAAATAATATCCAGAGGCTACTCCATCCCATTTGTTGCCCCACCCATGCAACCAAAGCACCTCCCGGATGTTCCGCCCGCTCAAAGGGAGGAGGCAGCGGATGAAATTTCAAAGCTGCTTTGCAATCGGGCCATTGAACTGGTTCCCCCAGATCAGTCCGGATTAGGCATTTACTCCAGGTTTTTTTTAGTGACAAAAAAGAAGGGGGACCTCAGGCCCATATTGGACCTGTCAACCCTAAACCTGACTGTAGCCAAGCAGAATGGTCACCTTGCAGTCCATTCTACCTTACTTCCGAGAATGCGACTGGATGTGCTCGATAGACCTCCAGGACGCTTACTACCATATCAAAATTTGCAGAAGCTCCAGGAGATTCCTTCACTTCCGGGTGGGAGCCAATAATTTCCAGTTCAGAGCCCTACCCTTTGGTCTCACCACAGCCCCCAGGGTGTTTACCAAGGTTATGGCAGTCGTAGCGGCTCACCTGAAGCTTCAGGGAATTCAGGCGTTTCCTTACCTAGATGACTAGCTCCTCGCTGCTGCCACCAAGCATCTACTTTGCATGGCCAGAGACTCCTTCCTGCATCTTGCAGTCAACCTAGGGATTACCATCAACATCTCCAAGTCCCCCTTGAACCCGACACAGTCCTTGGAATTTATAGGGGAATGGCTGGACACTCTACTATTGCAAGTTTTTCTTACTCTGGACAGGTTCCAGAACCTACGGACTCATGTGTCAGTGATCCTCAGCCCCAAGACGCCAACGGCGAGTGATGTTCTCCAAGCCCTAGGCTCCATGGCTGCAGCAATCTCAATCCTTCCCTGTGCGCGCCTTCACATGCAGGTGCTTCAGTGGACCCTGGCAGTTCAGTGGTCTTGGTTAGACCTCCCCATGGATTATTCAAAACAAATCAGCAGAGCCTGCAAGATGTCTCTTCTCTGTTGGCTCCATTCGCCAGAAATCTTAGCAGGTCGTCCCTTCCTAACACCCACAGCCCAAGCCACAGTGACCACGGACGCCTCCCCGCTCGGGTGGGGGGCACTGTTTGGGGAGGACGGTCCAAGGCATGTGGTCCCAGACCAAGACCAGCTTGCATATTTGTGTTCTGGAGATGAGGGCAGTGGTTTTAACGTTGCAAGCCTTTCATGCTGTTCTTCCCCTGGGGACGATTGCAGTTCAGTCAGACAACATGTCTGTTGTCTGGTACATCAACAAACAAGGAGGAACCAGATCTTACCCTCTATGTTGCGAGGCCATGAGAGTGTGGGAGTGGGCGATCTCCACCAGTCGGTTTCTGATTGCAACGCACATCCCAGGATGCTCCAACATTTTAGCGGACAGACTGAGTCGGGCTATTCTAATGCCATACAAGTGGTCTCTGAAACAGTCAATAGCGGAGGAGATCTTCCTTGCATGAGGTCAGCCTTGCTGCGATCTCTTCGCATCTCCTTCCAACGCGAAGTGAAGCGAGTTCTTCGCTCTGATCCCTACCAGGGACTCCCCCAGAGATGCTCTAGTCCATGCTTGGCCTCCCGGGTTACTGTATGCTTATCCCCCGTTACCTCTCATTCTGAAGTTTCTTCAGAAAGCTTGCTGACTGGGGTGCAGAGTGATCCTCATTGCCCCGTTCTGGCCTCGTCAGGTGTGGTTCCCCTTCCTCTGGTCTCATGTTCTAACTCCTCCTTGGATTCTGGATCCCTGCCTGGATCTCATCCCTCGGGCATCAGTCTGCCCGATCTGGACAGTCTCAAGCTGACGGCTTGGTTGTTCCAGTTCCCCTGATTGCTAGAACTCACGGTCTGTCATCTTCAGCAAAGACTATTTTGGTGGCATCCCACAAAGCTTCCATTAGGAAGGTTGATCGCAGCAAATGGAAACGCTTCTCTATTTGGGCTTCTCAGAGGAACCTAGATCCTTTTACAGCTCCAGTTCCTGCAGTGTTGGGAGTTTTTGTCCAATATTTTCCAGCAAGGGGCTAGTTACTCTACGGTGAAAGTACAACTGGCAGCCATATCTAATTTTCATGTCAGTGAAAATATGAATGCTCTGGCCTCTTTGAGACTGTGTAAAGCTTTCCTGAAAGGCACTTTTCTTTTATGCCCCCCCTGGTTAAGGATTCAGTCCCTCCTTGGGACCTTACCCTAGTTCTGCAGGCATTGGTTGCTCCCCCATTCAAATAGATTTGAAATTCTTGTCCTGGAAAACAGCTTTCCTAGTGGCCATTACTTCGGCCAGAAGGGTTTCTGAGATCCAAGCTTTGTCTGCCGTGCTCCCTTACTTGATCTTTCATAAAGACAGGGATGTTCATCGTGCATACAGCTGCAGTCATAACAGATGGTTTCTCCTGCCATCAGGCGGGTCCTCGGTCGGCCGAATTCCAAAGTCTAGGTCCGGCGTCGGTTGTCGTCGCTTTCTTTCCTGACGTCAGTGTGACAGGGGTATATAAGACACAGCCGACGCCATTGTCTTCGGTCTTTTTTGCCGCGCGGTGCCCGAAGCAGAAGCAGTTTGCAAGTGCCGATCGGCCAGCTCCTGAAATTACAAAAATTTGGAAACCGAAGTCTTCTTTAAAGCTAAGTACCCTGTTGGGGAAACTTTTCTTGCCTCAGACCGATGTCAGACAAAGTTAACAATTGTATTTCTTGTGGGAAGCAAATACCACATAAGGATTTCCATTCCCTCTGTATACCTTGTTTAGGCCCAGACCACGACGTCTCGGGCTGTCGCTTTTGTGCTACTTTCAATAAATGCACTATTAAGCGTCGGGCGGAGTTCGCCCAGCTCTTTTTTGGTAAAGCTTTTGATTATAAAATGTCGTCGGAGACTTCGACTATCCTTTTGTCCAAAAAACGCAAGGACAAAGACGGACACGCGAGGTCCGCGGTCTCCACCGACACCATACCAAAACCGGCTACACCTGGTCCGGTTCTCAGCGAGGCGCCTATGCAGCCCCTGACTACCGACGACACTTCTCTGGCCGTGTCTTCTGTAACCGAGACCGCAGGTGCCTCGGCCCATACCCTGACTACAGCTACCGAAGCCACTGTGAGTGTTGAGCCTCTTAATGTGGACAGGTCCACTTCCACCCATGGTGTCTTTAGACCCTCATCTTCCTTTTCCATAAAGGCCTTTACTAAGTCCAAATCAGCCATGCATCCCAAGAGGCCTGTTGCACAGGGCCCATCTCCAGGTCCCATGCCTAAAAAGCAGATGCTCAAAATGGCTGAGGATTTAATTACTCTTATCAAGGGTTCCCAACCCCCTCCGGACAAGAGATCCAGAGTGGAGGAAGATTCTCCCTCTTCTGACCAGGGCTCCATTATTTCAGAACATTCTGATGAAGAGGAACACTCGTACTCCCCTTTTGAAGATTCTGATGCAGAGCAGTCCATTCCTTCTGTATCTCCCCCAGAGGATTTTTTCTTTCGGGGAAACCTTGCATACCTTGAGGGAACACTTCCATTGGGAAGGCCAAGATTTTTCAGATTCCAAGAAAAGACTTAGGGAATTTCTTTTGCTACCTCAGCACAGACCTCTGGCGATACCTCCTGTCTTGGACATACTTGATGATGTTTACTCGGAGGCTTGCCTTAATCTGGATTCCCTGCCTCCTGCCCCAGTCAAGCCTGATAAGGTACTACAGATTTCCTAACTCACACCAATTTCTTTACAAAAGCCATAATGCTGACCCTGAAACCATTTCTCAAGGCCCCAAGGGAATGAAGGCCTCTACTGCTAAGAATCCATTACCTTCCGAAAGAGAGTCTAGATCCTTAGAAAGGTGGGGAAAAAAGGTATATACCTCGGCCACCCTAGCCATGAGGGCCTTAAATTGTCAGTTCCATATGCTTAAATATCAGCAGTTTCTGTTATCACAATTAAGGATTAAAATGTCACAACCTGAACAACCAGATTTGAGGGAGTTGCAGGATATGATTCATAGTGCAGAACAAGTGGGTAAACACACCTTACAATGTGGCTATGATGCTCTAGAGGCCTCAAGTAGAGCTGCTGTTACAGGATCAGTCATTCGTAGACATGCCTGGCTTAGGGAACAAACCTTGCCTGATCATGTTAAAGCTAAACTATTAGATGCTCCTTTACAAAAGGATGTATTATTTGGTACTAATGCTGAGGAGATACTACGGAAAATGGAAGAAAAAGCTAAATCTATGCAAACTGTCAAAGCTTTTCTACAGGTACAACCACCACGTTTTAGCAGAAATTGGCCTTCAAAAAACTGGTCCTTTCCAGCCACGGACAAGCCCCAAAGAGGTAGATACGGGCGCACAAGGGGCAGAGGACAATCTCAAGGATCATATAGAGGCAGACAATGGCAAACTCCAGCACCAAGAGGTGGCGAAGACAGTGCACAACAATACAGGAAACAAACCCAATGACTTTCCCCTTTGCATGCCAAGCAAGTCTCAACTGGCAGCACCCTTGGGAGGAAAGCTGGCCTTATTTTCAAAAAAATTGGCATATTATCACAACAGACAAATGGATCCTGGACATTATAAACAGAGGCTACAGATTTCATTTTCACACTCTTCCAAAATGAGAGGCATGCCGAACCTGCCACACAATCAAAGGGCAGAGGCTCAAATACAAATTTCAAAGCTCATGGTCATGAAAGCTATTCAAGAGGTACCTACTCACGAACAAGGTCAAGGTTTTTATTCCAGACTATTCCTGGTACCAAGGAAGGGAACCGATTGGAGACCCATTTTGGACTTATCCATCCTAAACACATTTCTACTGCACCAAAATTCAAGATGCTCACCTTACAGCAGCTTCTTCCCATGCTGGGCAAGGAGTCTTGGCTGGTAACATTGGACCTCAAGGAGGCATATCTGCATGTCCCAATCAGACAAAACTGCAGAAGATACCTCAGATTTCTTGCAGGTTCAATCCACTATCAATTCTCTGCATTGCCCTTTGGCTTATCTACTGCGCCCAGAGTATTCACGAAATGCCTGGCATCAGTAATTGCCTACTGCAGACTTCAAGAGATACAAATTTACCCTTATTTGGATGATTGCCTGATCCAAGCGGACAGCAAACACATACTTCTGGAACATCTGGCTTATGTAACACGGTTATTGAATTCTCTGGGATACACAGTCAACAAAGAGAAATCCAGGCTAACACCATCTCAGAAAATAATTTTCCTGGGTGCCAACTTGGACACAAACACCCAGATGGCCTATCTTACACCAGAAAAACAGGGGCAACTAACTCAGTACTTCAAAATACTAGCAAATTGTACCAGGCTAACTGCAAGGAAAATCCTGCAGCCTCTGGGCTTCATGGCATCTTGCATTCTTCTAATCCCATGTGCAAAGTTGCATATGAGGAAACTTCAATGGTACCTAAAAAACCTATGGTCTCAACAAAGCCACAGTTTGGAAACAGTAATACCACTAATCCCATGTTTGCAAAAGGAATTTCTATGGTGGGCCCAAGCATGCCAAACAAACACAGGTCTACTATTTCTGCAAGCCTCAAGCAAATCAAGTCATCACAACAGACGCCTCAGACTACGCCTGGGGGGCACACATGACAGACAGGTGCATTCAGGGCAAATGGTCCCAAAAGGAAAAGCACCTTCACATCAATCAAAAGGAAATGCTAGCAGTGATAAATGCAATTACAGCTTTCAAGGACCTCCTGCATCCAGGGCAATTATTGATAAGAACAGACAACACCACAGTAATGTGGTACATAAACAAACAAGGAGGAACACATTCATACCCCCTGTGCAGGCTGGCCATGTCACTTTGGAACTTGGCTCTGGAATGGCAAATTGAACTTCAAGCACAGTACCTGCCAGGTTTGGAAAACACGCTGGCAGACAATCTAAGCAGAAATATGACAGACCTGCACGAATGGAAGTTGCATCCTCAAGTGTTTACAAAGATAATCCAAGCGTGGGGAAGGCCAGACATAGATCTCTTTGCCTCCCACAGGAATCATCAATTGACAAAATTCTGCTCAAGGACATTCCATCCAAAGGCCTGGAGAGTGGATGCCCTTTCTTTCAGTTGGGCAGCACAGACAGTTTACGCCTTCCCACCTTTGCCTCTTCTGCCCAAGGTGCTCTTGAAAGCAAGAGCAGACAGACCAATGATGATACTGATTGCTCCAGACTGGCCAAGACAACACTGGTACCCACTCCTGAGGAGCCTAACACATTCTCCTCCCTGGACCCTACCTCTAATGCCTCTTCTACTGACTCAGCACAGCTACAAAACTCTTCACAGTCAGCTGAAAACACTCAATCTGGCTGCATGGAAAATTCCTTAACACCACAACAGACCCTACTCTCCAAGGAGGTGCAGGATGTCATTTTGGAGGCCAGAAGGCCATCTACTAGAAAGGCTTACTCCGCAAAATGGAAACGGTTTTGCGCTTGGAATGAGAAAAAAGGCCAGGATCCTAGAAAACTGAATTTACCTCAGATATTACAGTATCTAGCTGAGCTGTTGAACAGTGGACTTTCATTTTCCTCCATCAAAGTCCATGCCTCAGCCATTTCTGCAGAATACAGCACTGATCCACCCTTATTCTCCCATCCACTCTTAAGACAATTCCTCAGAGGGGCTAAGAATATAAGACCTCCAAGGAAACAACCAATACCAGCCTGGGATCTTAATTACATTCTAGAAAAATTAACATTACCTCCCTTTGAACCAGCTGCCTCAACAGATTTGCAATATTTGTCCTGGAAAACAGCTTTCCTTCTGGCCATTACCTCAGCTCGTAGGGTTTCGGAACTACAAGCCCTCATGGCTGTGCAGCCCTTTCTCATCTTCCATCAGGACAGGGTTTCCCTATGAACCAACCCGTCTTTTATGCCTAAGGTAGTATCCAGGGTAGCTTTAAATCAGGCTATACACTTACCTACCTTTTACCCCAATCCTCAAAACAAAGGGGAAAGGCTGCTACATTCCTTAGACAGCCATAGACAGCTACGTTACTATTTGGACAGAACAAAGCCTTTCAGGAAATCAGAACAACTCTTTGTGTCCTATGCTGTAGGAGCTCAAGGGAAGCCAATTTCCAAACAGACAATTTCAAAATGGATAGGCCACTGCATATGGTTTTGTTACTCCTTTCATGGTAAATCTGTACCTGCAGGCATCAGATCCCACTCCACAAGGGCCACAGCTACCTCTGCAGCCTTCCTCAGAGGAGTCCCTACCAAAGATATTTTGGAGGCAGCCACTTGGAGTTCTGTGCATACCTTCACTAAACACTACCACCTACCTTTATACTCCAAAACTAGAGCAGGCTTTGCCACTGCTGTGTTGCAAGGCATTCTGGCTCCTCCCAGTTCCACCTAGTGCCTACCACCCTGTGCGTAGCTTTGGGATTCTACCCGTCTGTTATGACTGCAGCTGTATGCACGATGAACATAGTACAGTTTTGTACCTACCATAAATGTAGATGTTCGAGTGCTAATACAGCTGCAGTCCAGGTTTCCCTCCCTCCTTCCCCTCTGGGTACAGACCTAGTGGCTAACTCCTCATCTTACAACTTGACTGGGTTATCCTTCTATGGTGTATTTGCTTGCAACTACTGTTTTTTGATTATATTGCAATGCATGATTATATATTATATATATATATATATATATATATTTATATATATTGCCTTCCTTCTGGGGGCACCTGACATCTGGGGCAAGAAAGACTGAAGAAAATGGCGTCGGCTGTGTCTTATATACCCCTGTCGCACTGACGTCAGGAAAGAAAGCGACGACAACCGACGCTGGACCTAGACTTTGGAATTCGGCCGACCGAGGACCCGCCTGACGGCAGGAGAACCCATCTGTTATGACTGCAGCTGTATTAGCACTCAAACGTCTACATTTATGGTAGGTACAAAACTGTACTTTTCGCTCTTCACGACCATTCTTTCTTACCGAACGTTGCCTCTGAATCAAATATTAACCAGATGATTAATCTGCCTGTTTTCTTTCCAAATTTTCATATCAAAGGTGAATATAAGCTGCATTTGCTAGATGTTCATAGACAGCGTCGTTTCTATTTACATAGGACTAAACAATTTCGGAAGTTTGACCAGTTATTCATGTCCTTTTCTAGACACTTTTTGGGCAAAGCCATTTTCAGGGTCTCCTTAGCTAGATGGATTACACAATGTATACTGAAAGTTTATAAGGATGAAGGTCTGTCCCCACCTGGTCCTGTTAAAGCTCATTCTACCAGATCTATGGCAACTTCTGATGCTTTTTGGTCTAGGGTTTCACTGGATGATATCTGTGCAGCAGCGACCTGGGCAAGGTCACATACATTTATTTCTCATTATAAGTTGGATTTGATCTCTAGAGGGAGAGCATCCTTTGGCTCTGCGGTGCTCAGGAATATCCTTACATGAGGGCCTCCCAGGAGATGTCCTTCATGGATGCATCTGCAGTCATAACAACTGGGTTGTCCTGTCGTCAGGCAGCCCTTCAGTCGGCCGGATTCCAAAGTCCGGGTCCGGCTTCGGCTGATGTCGCACTTCACCCGACGTCATCTCTGTTGGTCTTCGGGTATAAAAGCATCAGCCGACGCCATTTTCCTCAGTCTTTCTTGCCGCGTGGCCAAGCAGAAGCTGTTCGCAAGTGCCGGTCGGTCGGATCCAGAGATTACTTCTACCGAATACTACCAAGACTTCTAAAGCTAAGTACCCGCTGGGGACTCTTTCTTGCCTCAGCCGATGTCAGAAAAAGTTAATAATTGTTTAACCTGCGGGAAACAAATACCTCACAAAGATTTCCACTCTTATTGTCTGCCTTGTTTAGGCCCAGCTCACGACGTAGCAGCCTGTTCGCCTGTGCTTCTTTCAACCGACTAACGCTTAGGCGTCGGTCGGAGTTTGCAGAACAGTTTTTCGGTTCTGATTTTGCGTACATTATGCCGTCGGATCCTCCGACTACCCAATCTGCCAAAAACGAAAGATAAAGACCGACACTCGCGGTCCGCGGTTTCGCCGAAACCATGGTTAAGCAAACCGCTGAGTGTCTCGGTTTCGCGAAACCGAAAACTGATCAAAGTACAGCTGAACCTATCTCTACAACTGAGGCCCCTGCTACCACTCTTGAATCGGCCTCAGAAATTTTATCCACTACGGTGGTTGCCACTGACTTATCAGACACCATTCCCTTGGATGTCTCTACCCCAGCACGTGGTGCTGCTAGGCCTCCAGCAGCCATGTCCATTAAGGCCTTCGCCAGGGCTACAGCAGCCAAGACTACTAAGACAGTGCCTGTTAAACCCCCACAACCAGGCCCTCTTCTAGTTCTCAAATGCTTACTTTGGCATAAGATTTAATTTCATTAATTAGAGGTTCTCAATCTCACCCAGACAGGGCCTCTCAGCCCCAGAGAAGAGACCTAGGGCAGAGCCCCTGAGCCAGTGTCCTCTGATGATTCTGCTGATGAATCAGACATAACTGACCAGCCAGAGGCTCCTTTCTCCAATTTTGAAGATTCTGATGCTGAAGAATCCATTCCAGCTGCTTCCCACCAGAAGAATTCTCCTTTGGGGAAACCTTACATGCCATGCAGAGCAGTTCCAATGGCAGCAACAGGATTTTTCAGACTCCAGAAAAGACTTAGGACCTTTCTGCACCTCCCACAGCACAGGCCCTTAGCTATACCTCCTGTTCTCTCTGTGGTGGATGATGCTTTCAATGATGTCTGCTCCGCTCCAGATTCTTTACCCCAGCCCCTGCCAAACCAGACAGATTTTACAGGGTGCCAGATACTCATCACCACCTTTACAAGGCCCCACTTGCAGACCCCAAACTATATCCCAGGGTCCCAAGGCAGTAGCCGACCATAGCTAAAACCCTATTCCTTCTGAAAGGGAAGCAAGGTCATTAGACAGATGGGGTAAAAGGTCTACACTTCAGCTACTCTCTCAGCTAGAGCTTTAAACTGTCAGTTTCACATGATACAATACCAAGAGTTTATGCTTGATCAGTTAACTAAAAACTAACCACTGATGAATCTCTTGATAAGAAATATGTATTAGAAATGGTAAATAACATACAACAGGTTAGCAACCATTCCTTAAAATGTGGCTATGATGCACTGGAGGCTTCATTTAGATCAGCCATGACTGGCACAGTGATAAGAAGGCATGCATGGCTAAAGGAGCAAGCTTTACCGGATCATGTTAAAGCTAAGTTGCTAGATGCTCCTATGGATAAGACAAGTTTGTTTGGTACACCTGCCCAGCAGGTTATGAAGAAAATGGAAGAAAAGGCAAAATCTGTTCAAACGGTTAAAGATTTCTTGCAGGTTCAACCCCAAGGTTTAGCAGGAACTGGCCTGCCAAAATTGGTCCTTTCCTGACTCCACAAAATTTCAAAGGGGCAGGAATAGACGCTCCAGAGGCAGAAACCAATCCAGAGGAGGTGCCTACAGAGGACGACAGTGGCAAGGTAACAACAGAGGCACAGACACAACCACTGCCACTACATCAGCACAACCACAGTGACTTAACCCTAAATCCGCCTACCAGGGAACAAATAGCAGCTCCTCTAGGCGGAAAGTTAACCTTATTTTCAAAGAACTGGCACTACATAACAAAAGACAAGTGGATTTTACAAACCATAGATCAAGGTTACCGGTTTCACTTCCACACTTTACCAGTCAAAAGAGGAATGCCAAATCTACCTCCAAATCAAAAACAGAGGCAATACAACAGATAATGGAGTTAGCAAACATGAGAGCTGTGGAAAGAGTGCCAACAGCAGAGCAAGGAAAGGGTTCTACTCCAGACTATTCCTAGTTCCAAGAAAGGAAAAAGTTGGAGACCAATTCTCGACCTGTCCACCTTAAATACATACATCATTGTCCCAAAATTCAAAATGCTGACCCTACAGCAACTTCTTCCCATGCTGGGCAAGCAGTCTTGGCTGGTAACTCTAGATCTCAAGGAGGCATACCTGCACGTCCCCATTCGACCAATCTGCAGAAGATACCTCAGATTTCTTGCAGGATCAGAGCACTATCAATTCTCAGCATTGCCCTTTGGCTTATCTACTGCCCAGAGTATTGTCAAAATGCCTGGGATCAGTAATCGCCCATTGCAGACTACAGGAATTCAAATTTACCCATACCTGGACGACTGCCTGCTACAAGGGACAACAAAAGCAAGCTGACAACAGATTTACAAAGGGTCATTTACTTGCTACAAGCACTGGGATACACAGTCAATTTACAAAAATCAAGGCTGATACCATCCCAAACAAGGACATTCTTGGGCTGAATTGGACACAGTAAAACAAATGGCATTCCTGACTACAGAAAACAAAAAGAACTCCCTCTTTACTTCTTGGCACTAACAAAACTGAACAAGTTAACAGCAAGAAAAGTACTGCAGGCCTTGGGCTTCATGGCATCATGCATAATCTTGGTCCCATTTGCCAGACTACATATGAGAAAACTACAGTGGTACCTAAAGAATTTATGGTCCCAACACAGACACAGCCTAGAAACAGAAATCCCACTAATTCCATGCTTAAAGCAGGAGTTCCTATGGTGGGCTCAGGCATGTCAGTCAAACCCAGGCCTACCCTTTCGCAGATGTCAAGCAAGCCAGACCATCACAACAGACGCTTCAGACCTAGGATGGGGGCCCACATGCTGGACAAATGCGTGCAAGGATTGTGGACACAGGATCAACTTCACCTGCACATCAACCTAAAAGAAATGCTGGCAGTAAAACTGGCAATCCAAAAGTTCAAACCATTTCTCCAAGAGGGCCAGTTGATGATAAGGACAGACAACACCACAGTCATGTGGTACATCAACAAACAGGGAGGCACTCATTCATACCCCCTATGCCGAATGACTTTGGAGCTGTGGACCCTGGCACTCAGCTACAACATCCAGTTACAGGCAATATTTGTACCGGGAAAAGAAAATACTCTAGCAGACATATTAAGCAGAACCACATCGGATGCCCACGAATGGAAGCTGCACCGGACATCTTCAAGACCATCTCAAAGAAATGGGGAATGCCTCAGATAGATCTATTCGCATCACCTCTCAATCACCAGCTCAAAAAGTTCTGCACAAGGACATTCCACCCACTAGCATGGAAAGTGGATTCGCTCTCCTTCAGCTGGAAAGGCCTAACAGCATATGCATTCCCACCTCTTCCCTTGATACACAAAGTACTACTAAAAATCAAGGAAGAACGTCCAAGGATAATCCTGATAGCTCCAAACTGGCCAAGACAACACTGGTACCCACTGCTGAGGAGCATGTCTCGAACAATATGTGGCCAATACCCTGATGCCTTTGATGTTAACTCAGAACAACTACAGCATCATACATCCAAACCTAAAACGTTGCAACTGACTGCATGGAACATCACATAGCAGCAGCTAATCCAGAACTTTCCCAAAGAGTTAAAGACATTATTCTTGAAGCACGCAGACCTTCAACAAGAAGGAACTATGCTGGAAAATGGAAAAGGTTTGTCATTTGGAGTACGGAAAGAGGAAAAGATGTGTCAAACATAGATATGCCTAACATTCTGGAGTATCTGGCGAACTTCTTCATTCAGGCCTGTCCTACTCCTCCATCAAGATACATGCATCAGCTATTTCAGCAGAATACAGCTTTGATCCACCTGTTTTTCGCACCCTTTGCTCAGGCAGTTCCTCAGAGGAATCAAGAATGTAAAACCTCCAAGGAAACCACCATTACCAGCTTGGGACTTAAACTTTGTGCTAGAAAAGTTGACACTATCACCCTTTGAACCAGCAGCAACAGCAGACCTACAACACCTGTCATGGAAAACTGCTTTCCTACTGGCAATTACTTCAGCAAGGAGGGTTTCAGAACTACAGGCCTTAATGGCAGTGCAACCCTTCCTAATCTTCCACCAAGATAGAGTGTCCATGAGGACTAATCCTACATTTATGCCTAAGGTGGTATCCAGAGTGTCTTTAAACCAGGCAATCCACCTACCTACCTTCTTTCCCAACCCACAAAACAGAGGGGAAAGAATACTGCATACCTTGGATGTACATAGACAGCTACGCTACTACTTGGACAGAACAAAAATAGCAGAAAGACTGACCAACTTTTTGTAGCCTATGCAACAGGAAGGGAAGGAAAAGCTATTTCCAAACAGACAATCTCCAAATGGATAGGAAATTGCATACGATTCTGTTACTCCTTCCATGGAAAACCAATTCCACAGAACATAAGACCTCATTCTACAAGGGCAACAGCCACTACCACAGCCTTCTTACGAGGAGTGGCAACCAAAGACATTATTGAGGCGGCTACTTGGACCTCCGTGCATACATTTGCCAAGCATTATAATTTGCCTCTATATTCCAGATCGAGCAGGGTTTGCCACTGCTGTACTGCAAGGGATCCTAAACACACCATAATCTACTTTTATCCTCCTCCCTAGTTGGCTATGGTATTCTACCCAGTTGTTATGACTGCAGATGCATCCATGAAGGACATAGTACAGTTTTGTACCTACCATAAATGTAGATGTCCGAACTGGATAGCATCTGCAGTCAGGATTACCCTCCCTCCTTCCCTCTGTGGTACTCCTAGGGTGTTTACCCTCCTAATAGCTAGCTGGTGGGGGGGAGTCTTTTATGGTGTATTTGTTTGTATATATGTACATACATGCTTATTTTTGTGTACCTCTATCTTTTTGGAAACATTGGCATCTATCCAAATTTTAGCCTTCAAGAGGGCTACTGGCATCTGGGGCAAGAAACACTGAGGAAAATGGCGTCGGCTGATGCTTTTATACCCGAAGACCAACAGAGATGACGTCGGGTGAAGTGCGACATCAGCCGAAGCCGGACCCGGACTTTGGAATCCGGCCGACTGAAGGGCTGCCTGACGACAGGACAACCCAGTTGTTATGACTGCAGATGCTATCCAGTTCGGACATCTACATTTATGGTAGGTACAAAACTGTACTTTTTGGAAGCTGGGGACTCTGTCCCACAGATTGCAGATAAATGAAGTTAACTACTTCAGATAAACTTCTAAGTTAGGAACTGCTGATTGAGAGCTCAGTGTCTGTTATTCTAAAAGTGTATTAGTTCTGGTTTAAGCACTTGGGCTTCAGGCCAGTTATTTTACGTTAAGAAGGATTGCGGTCTGCACTCTTGTGGGAGGAGAGGCTGGACTCTGCCCTTCTGAGCAGGGAATTTCTGGTTAAAGGCTTATAGTGCCTGCATATTCTAACTGTCTCTTACTGAAATTGGTACACCTTGTTTGCTATAGCATAGACTAGATCCAGGCCTGCTGAATCTAGCTTTATTTGTATGCTTGTTGTTTGTTTATTTCCCTGAAACGCTATTTCCACCTAAAACGCGGCCTTTTAGCACTTACGTGGATCCCTAGTGATATCTGCATTGCTTACTGTACTTATTTCCTTGTTTCACTTGAAAGAAAGTTACTGTTTGTCATTTTTGTATTTAAGTTACATGTAACACATTGCATTTAAGTTACCTGGCACTTGCTCACTAAAGCAATTATATAAGTCAGCTCTAAAAAATTAAAAGCACTACAACCTCACAAACTCCCCTTGAGTACCTTGTTCCCCATTGGCTCTTTTTTTCAATTATAAAGGAATTCCCAATACTATTCTAGCATGTCCAAAGGTCAGTTGTCAATCTCCTCTCCGGTCCAGCAGGTGAATCTGGGAATCTTGAGGCAATGTTACAACTGCCTCATGTACACAGACAACCCTCTCCTCCTCCCAACAAATTCCAACACATGTGAGAGATGCAACCATATAGCCAAACTGGAGGCTAAGCTCTCTCAACTCAGTACTGGCGTAACCAGTCAGGAGGAGAAGGAAACCACACTCACTACAATTCCAGTCTCACATAGACCTACCACGACAACAAACCAAACACATAAACACACAAAACATACTGGAGGCTCTAAATAAAAATCTGCCTAAGCAGCAGAGACCTCCAAAGCAGACACCCAAGCAACCGCTACCCCAAAACAAAACACGTGCAACACATAACTCACAAAGCCAGTGTGCCGAACAGTCACAGCCCTTAAGGCTAAACAACACACCTGATACACTTGTAATAGGTGACTCTATCATCAGGCACACTGACGTCCTGCTCACCAGGCTGAACAAGGAGAAGGTCACGGTGAGCTGCCTGTCGGGCGCTAGGATCCGCCACATAACACAAGCACTCAGGTCACTCCAAGGCAAGTACAAATATGACTCAGTCATTGTCCATACTGGTGTGAATGACCTGAGACGTACCTCCCTGGACTACATGAAAAGAGACATAGAGGAGCTCTCTGAGCATGTAGCCCAGGCCGGTATGACCCTGACCTTGAGTAGCATCTTACCCTCACAAAGAATGATGCCACAATATGAAGACAAGATGATCAATTTCAACAATTGGCTTAAGTGTTGGTGTCATTCAAAGGGGATCCAATGCCTGTCAGCCTGGGATGCCATGCTCGACAAGCCACGATGCTTCGCTAGGGACGGCTTGCACCTGTCACCCCTGGGCTTTCGGATATTGGCAAAGGCTCTTGCTACCCCCATAGTGCCTTTTTTAGGCAAGGCTCAAAAGACAAACCCACCTCCATAGGTATCACAAGGGATAAGAAACTAAGAGTAATGCTACTCAACGCCAGAAGTCTAAACCTCAAGATGCACTCGAAACTCTCCTTAGCATGGAGAACATCGATATCTGTGCAGTAACAGAAACCTGGTTCAAGGCTCCCGAGAGCACCCCAGCACTACCAGGTTATACCTCATACCATGCTTTTCGGCCCCAAAACTTGGACTGAACCACAAAAGGAGGGGGAGTATCAATATTCGTCAAAGATACCCACACCTCCAGGTTGGTGGCACAGCACGAAGCATCAGAGAACTATCCATGTGCAACTAACTGTGGGTAAAACTGCCTTCCAGTTTATAGCCTGCTACAGACCACCCTCCCAAACACAGAAACCCCACTTGGCCTTCCTGAGAATACTGGAAAATATGAAGGTCTCTCCAAACACCATTATATTGGGCGACTTCAACTACCCAAACATAGACTGGGAGCATTACTCTAGCTCCAACACCCTAGCCCAAAGGTTCCTAGAATTTATAAACTCAAATGCTATGGAACAACTTGTTACCACTCCCACAAGAGGGGAAAACATACTGGATCTGATCATCACCAACATGGGGACACTATGCTCCAGACCAGAAGTGTATCCCTCACTGGTAAGATCAGGCCATAAACTAATCTCACTGGATATTCACATCCCGATCCCACCCCCTGCCCAGAAAACCACAGTGAAAAACTTCTCTAAAGCAAATTTCACACGCCTCAAAACTGAGGCGAAATCCTTCAAAGCCTGTGGAAAATACACCCAGACCGCAGAATCCTTTATAAACGCATTCTATGAACACCTTCAGGAATGCATGGATCATGCAATCCCAAATAAAACCAAGACCCAATCCTCCAAAGGCAGACGTCCTGTCTGGTGGACCCCAGCCATAAACAAACTATACAATAGAAGGAGGAAGCTACTACATGATAGAGCAAAATCCCAAAAGGGAAGGCATCTCTGATCAGTATTAGCAAAAAACTACGGGCACTCATAAAATCGTCTAAGGCCAGCTTCGAGAGAAAAATTGTACAGGACACTAAGGATAATCACAAGGCTTTCTTTAGTTATGTTAGGAACCTGGGTGGGAATTCCCAGATATGCTCAGAATTAGTCCAAAATGACAAAAAATACACCGAGCCCACAGACATTGCCAACATCCTAGCTGACAGGTTCAGTGCAAACTTCTCCCTCTCCCCACCAAAAGGCAAATATCTATCCAAACACAGTGCTGCCCCTGACATCTCAGATGCTCAGGTAAGAGCCGCCTCTCCAAAGCAAAAACACAGCATCAATGGGACCAGATGGTGTCCCGGCTGCGTCCTACATGAACTCCAAGAAGACCTAAACCCAAACATAAAACTACTGTTCAGTCTTAGCCTTACTACAGGATATGTACCCAAAGAGTGGCGTACAGCAACAGTGGTCCCTCTCCACAAAGGTGGTGCCTCAACGGATCCTGGAAACTATCGCCCCATAAGCCTGACTAGCTTGGTCTGCAAAGCTATGGAAAGGATCATCATGGACCTCATAAATAAAGATATTGGGGACCTACAGACACTGGATCCTACCCAGTTTGGCTTTGTTAAGGGCAGATCCTGCCTCTTAAACCTGGTCAATTTCTTTGAAACAGTCACCAAGGCCATTGACGAGGGGAAGGTGGTCCACACAGCCTACCTGGACCACGCAAAAGCCTTCGATACAATACCCCACTCGGGCATTATAGATAAGCTCACCGGCTTAAATATAAACCCCTATGTCACTAGATGGGTTGCAAACTGGCTCAAGGACAGAACCCACATGGTTAGAATTGCTGGAGCCATGTCAGACTCCAAACCAGTTACAAGTGGCGTCCCACAAGGCTCAGTCCTGGGACCTCTCTTGTTCGGTATATATTTCTCGGTGGTACAGGCCAACACGGAAGGACTGTGGCTGACCAAGTTCGCAGATGACTGCAAACTGGGTCCCATAATCAACTCTCCACCCGACACAAGCATCCTCCAAAAGGGCCTCATAGAAACAGGCAACTGGTGCCAGAGCCATGGCCTCAAGCTAAACGCCAAAAGTTTATAGTCATCCCCTTTGGCAAAAACAAAGTGCCCACAAATTACCTCATAGGTGGTAATCCATTAAGTACAGAAGAAGTCATTAGGGACCTGGGGACCCAAGTTGATAGCAATCTCTCATTTGACAACCACGTGGCCAAAGTGGTTAGAAAAATTTTATATAGCCCACCTAATCATGAAGGGATTCACATCTAGATCAGGGGATGTCATCGTACCTCTTTACTCATCCCTCATCAGGCCCATAATTGAGTACAATGCCTCTTTTGGGATGTACCTTACCAGACACCTGCAGCAACTGGAAAGACCCCAAAAGTACCTCACCAAGAGGATCAAAGGGCTCAAACAGATGCCATATGCTGCCCGGTTAAAGAAACTCCAGCTCTACTCAGTGGCATACCGCCTGCTCAGAGGCGATCTGTGCCTGACGTATAAAGCCATGTCCAACCCAGAATTAATGGACATGCTGCACCTCAGAAAATCCAAATCCCATCGAGCTACGCGCTCGAGAGACTTGAACCTCAGCACTGAAATAAATAGGACATGCTGGAGGGACAGATTCATAACCCAGAGGCTCCCTTCACTCTGGAATAAAATCCCAGTCCAGGTTAGGCAGAGTCCCACATTGACTCTCTTCAAGAGGAATCTTGATGAGTGGATGGGAGATCGTAGGTTTACCCCGGCTATCACTTCTGTGTCACTGTTAGACAGAGGCACAGTATACTAACCTCAAAAAAAGGCATAGCAAAATTAATTTAAAATGGGTGGCGAAAGCCAAACACACTCTGGCTAGGCTTATAAATGCCCTAGGGCAGATAGCCTAGTATGAACCTATGAACCTATGTACTCACCATAACGTTCCATCTGAGTAGTTATACTTCATTTTCTGCAACCGTCCCACCCTCCTTCCCCCAAACTTGCTCTAGGTTAGTGCTGTTATTGAGTTGCTGATAGTTTGAATAGTGGCAAACTCGATCTGAGGGAAGGTAGGAGATGTGAGGGATTATGGGTAAGGGGAGAAGCTTGGAGCTTGGAGCAGATGCTTGAAAAATGTTGCCGGCTCGGATCAGATATGGATCTGAATAACCGCAGGTTGCAGAAAATGAGGTATAACTACTCAGATGGAATGTTATGGTGAGTACATAACTTCTTTTTCTCAATTACCTCCCTATTTCCCTTCATACCTCCATGCACTTGCTATCTACTTGAGGAAAAAAATCTCTGAAGTCAGATTAGGGTGTAAAAATACCTATGTCGTAGTAATTAATGCATTTTAACAGCAGCTTCTAGACTCAATTAAAAACCTCAATCAGAGATGGTCTTTCTCTTGGTATTCCCCTATCCCTTTCTCTTTGCCTATAATTTATTAATCCCTGATAGGGAAGACAGTCTCTAATCTGCAGTCCAAACTTCTACTTGACCTCATCCCACTGTATTACCTTTCCCTTTCTAATTAGTTGTGCCCAAATGCTTTGTTCCTTTGCTAATTTTCTTCAGTAAATTCCAGCCCATTCTTGCCTGTTTTATATACCCCTACTTGTGGTCATCCCTCCATTCCTGTGTTGGTTTAGTGCTTGGAATACTTTTTGCTACGTTGTAAATATAATATTCTGTATGGTAGTTGTTCTCCTTAAAATACTATTCTCTCCTTCTCAGCTCCCCATTTCATCATCATCCCTTTCCACTTATTACCTTGTGCTTGTGTTATGCATGCAACTCATGCATTTTGGAGTGAATGTTAGCCTGCTTTTTAATTGCTTTCCTGTAGTTGACCCATTTCTGACACAAGTATCCCCTGCTGATTGCCCTGCCACCTCTTTAAGCCCATGACCCTTGTTTTCCACATATTAAACATTTTTTCCATCATTTCTCAATCTGAAATGGAGACCAGTGAGCTGATCCCTGCAGGACTTGCGCCTTCCACAGTATTAGGCTGCTTCATGACTTCAGTTACTGTGCACTGCACAGTAGTTCAATTGTTCACCAAGAATTAGCACAAACGTTTTACTCCTCCATTTTTGGCTGCTACCACGTCTCATTCCCTTTAAGTATTTTAATAGTGTTTGTAATTATGTAGGATGTTTTTGTTTTTGTGTAGGTTTAAGAGAAGTAGTCCCATTCTTTGTTTATAAATGTTTCACATAGTGTACTTTTAGAAATAGATAATACTCAGTTGGATGTGCATCGTACTGCAAATCTGCAGGTACGTAATGGTGTATGTATGCTTCTCTTTGAGTTGTTTTCTGAGTAGTCTGGAGCTGTGATGGTCTCCTTAGCATTTTACAACTGAGACACACATTTTAATAACATGGCACTATTCTGTTGTGAAAAGCACTATTTTGAAATGCCTAAACTGCATTTCTGTTAAATCCTTAACTAGCAGTTGGAAATGCCCAGTGTACTTCTGCAACTGATATAAATGTATGTTGTTTAGGTGATACTTAGTAATTTTGTTACCTCTGTGTATGATCTGTAACCTTTTGAGCTCTTGTAGGCTATCTGCAAGAACTTTTTTGATATATAGTGTATATTCTTACTAGTTTATTTACAACAAAGTGAATGAAAATTACTACTTTCTGAATATCAGAATGAATGGAAATGAATATCTGGTAAATTTTATCATAACCAGGCTCCCTGTAATGACCATGCCACACAGGTGCACTTTCACATCTGCGAGGAACATCAGCTTTCAAGATCAGGCTGGGGACTGACATCTGCCACTAGCTGTTTCTCCTGTGATATTATAAATAGCTACCTGCAGCAGTGATGATCATATTCAAACTGCTTCTGTTGTGGCAAGTTTGCTTTACAATTGTACTGCTGTACCAAAAATCAGCTCTGTAATCCAGAAGATTCATTATTGTGTTAACGTTAACACTCACAAAAGGAGGCAAAGTGTCCATTCTCAGAAAATGACCTTTGTTTATTCCCATTTGATACTGGTTGATAAAAAAGTAGACAAGCTATATAGTGTAATGGACTACTGTACTGATTTTCAGGGATGGAGTGAAAACTTCAGAGAGAGACAATGCCGTGTGTGTCTGTGTGTGTCTGTGTGTGTCTGTGTGTGTCTGTGTGTGTCTGTGTGTGTGTGTCTGTGTGTGTGTGTGTGTGTGTGTGTGTCTGTGTGTGTGTGTCTGTGTGTGTCTGTGTGTCTGTGTGTGTGTGTCTGTGTGTGTGTCTGTGTGTGTGTGTGTGTGTGTGTGTGTGTGTGTGTGTGTGTGTGTGTGTGTGTGTGTGTGTGTAGGTGTGTGTGTGTAGGTGTTTCTGTAGAGGGTTAATAGTAAGTTGGTTAGAGCTGTGGAGCAATACGTGTGCATCTTTATGTTGTTGATTTTGTGAGTCTCAGCTGTTGACAGGAGAAACTGATACAGAAGTATAGCCAAAATATGTCTGCAATGGAATATGAACACCCTTCCACTTGCTAACAGAACAGCCAGTAAACATTCACTTGATTGTTACTCTGTAAGTCCTTAACCCCTTCTGACTATACTATGTGGAGAGGAGCATTGCCATTCTGGTCTTCATTTAAACATTTCATTGGTAGAATGGTATTAAATTATGGAGAACCATCATGGTTCGGTAGAATGCAGTAATACTGTGCCTCAATGTAGGAACATTAAATAGATTAAAAGGGCAAGTTCTTCCTTTCTTTCATTAGTGAAAAGATCCTTTTAAAGAGCATGCTGTTGGTTGTACTCAGAGAAGTATGTTAGAAAAATTAAAGAACCACAAGGCATTTTTTAGTTGTTGAACCCCATGCTTTGCTGATCATCATATCCATAGATGTTTATCAACATCTAACTGAGAAGGCAAAGTGGTGAGGTGGACAGTATTAGAAGGTTTGGTTGAGATGAAGCTGGTGTTGAATGTGCAAGTGTAGAAGGAATGACATATATACATACACTTTTCTGTGGGGTAACAGAGTGACCTCTGTCTTGTTGGGATGAGTGGGAAACCTGGTCAGTTGTATGATGTGGGAAGAAGGGAAGCTGACATCTTCCCCCAAAGACCCCCACCCCACTGCAGCATGGTCCTTTTAAATGGCTGGATACAAAGAAGCAGTTGGTATGGTATTACATGCTTTAACAGTATTTTAAAGTACTTTCACTTGGCATAACAGTTTGTCGTTTGTATCTTTTAACCACTTTACAGTGGATTCTTTTTGTCTGCAAGTTTTAATATACCAATCATTATAGCTATTCCACTGATCAGTTTTAAATTTTATTACCCTTCTGTTCTAACTTGCTTCATAAATGTAGTATTTTAGGTTTATCAAAAGTGCCATTGTTAGGAAAGCATAAATCTAAGTTTGGTTTAGTTTGTGCCAATATACTATGTACTGACAAGAGTGTGGCCCATATGTATGGTACATATAATGGGCTGGAGAGACAACAGATGGTTCAGTAATCTTTCTGCCTGACTTACCCATAATATCGAATGTTATGCACTCTGCTTTTAGTTAACCCCCTTCTCTCATACATACAGATTCATAAAAACTGTCAGATGTGCACATCCAGTACTTGTAGGACCCCTCCCTGCTTTGCATTTATGACTGAAGCCCAGCTCAGTCTAAGTACCAGGCTGCTCCCAATTAATGCATGGAGCATATGCTGTAAGAAACACCACACAACTGTGAACATAAACCTAAATACAGAATGCAGTCATCAGTGTAATTAATAAGGTGCATACAGTCCAAAGCAGCATTGACATTACTGAATATCTAACAAAACTCAGGCAAAATGTAAGTTAAAAGCACTTACGGGAATGGACGCCCAGTATTTGTTGAAGAGATCCCCGCCAGTCTTCAATGATGTGAAGCAAAACAAATAAACCTCTGCTGGCCGTCATGGCACCGTCTGAAAAGGAATACTTGTTATCTGATGATGTGAAGTTGTTAATCTCACCGATTATTCTCACTGATGGGGTTGGAGCCGATCCTCGGCTCCGACATGGCCGATAGCAAGCTCAAGGTTTGCCAGTAGCTCGAGACCAGCCCCTTATCCCACCATGCACTGCTAGAATTACCTCAGATCTACTTTGCTGCAGCAAGAGAGATCTTGGTGATCCAGATAGCTCGGACCATTTTAGAAACAGAATTAACAGCAAGCTTTTAAAAAGTTTTCCTTTTGTTATATTTATGTAGTGTGTTAGTTCCATTATTTTTAGATAGTTTAGACAGTTTAAATTGTTTTAAATTAGGGACTTGTTGGCTTTTTAGTTTGTGTGGGCCTTGAGAAGGACCCTGTGGAGTTTTTCCTACTATTAATCCCTTTAGTAGTTAGTTTTTTTTTTTTCCTGTGGAACTCTTAGTCCCATATTTGTATTTATATATATTTTACTGTTGTAGATAGTGCCCGGGTTGGGCTTAGTTGTTTGTGAATCTATTTACTGTTTTTCTCTCAGTATGTCAGATAGGGAGAAATCCCATCCCAAATCGGGTTTTAAAAAATGCCCAGATTGTGGGCAGAAAATGTCCTTCACTGACGGACATATTCAATGTGTCTACTGCTTGGGGGCCAAGCACCTCCAAGACACCTGTAGCATTTGTCACTCCTTCTCTTCAAGCGTCCTCTTGGAGAGAAGGAGGAAACTTATAGACAGAGGATTGCTACAGCAATCTTTTTCAGAGGTTTTGAATAGCCATGAAGGTGCTAGTACGTCTTCCAAATCTTCAAAATCCAAGTCTTCAGATAAGGTATCCAAAAAGGCTAAAATTTCAGGAGGAGGGTCATCGGTTCCACAGTCATCGGAGCCGAGTGTACCTTTGATTCTGAGCCAGCTCTCAGTATTGGAGCCGGTCTACGAAGTTCCTTCTTCACCTCTGCTCCATTCAGCACCTTTGGTGCATTTAGCTAAGTCTTCAGTCAGCCTTTTGGATTTGGACATGGATTGGCTAGTGCAGTAGCTTTTACAGGCACCAGGACTTGCCAAACTGTTGTCGGCCCCAACCAGCTTGGTGCCGAAGACCATCGAACCAAACTTGTCTACTTCTCCTCCAAGCTGTACTGGACTCTCTGAGCCGAGGGAAGTCGAACCGATGGTGGTCTGACCCTTGGAGCCGATATCCGCTCCGGGGTTATCGACTCCATCTACTCGGATGTCCTTGGTGCCGACTGAGAGCTCTAGGAGCCGACGCTCTCCAGTCGGGTCCAGGGAGGATAGTCGCACCGACTTGTTGGTGCCAACTCTCCCTCTCGGGGCTTCGGCTCAGATGAGCTCAACTCCTACCTCAGGCTCGGAGCCCAGGGTTTCGGTGCGGAAGGATCGGACGGTACCCTTGGGTCCGTCCACTCCTCCTCGTCGGAGCCAAGGTTCCTTCGATGCTATAAGGAGAGTTTTGTCTCCAAGGACAACATCAGCATCAGTTCAGCTTTCTCTCTCCCCTCAAGCTCCTGTGTCTACTTCTGCATCTACCGAACCCTCTAAGCTTAGAGACCTTGAACCTCAAGTACCCCCACAGGGTGTCCCCTGCTCTTCTGAGACCTCCCCAGACCCCCCCACTGAGGAGGTGCCCAGAAAGAGACTGTGCCAGAGGAGACACTTAGACTCCCCACAGGAGTCTTTGACATCTGACACGGACTTAGATGAGTCAGAAGGGTCCCCTCGGTCCCTCTCTGAGGATATCTCTTTTGCAGTCAGAGGGGCGACTGGCAGTCCAAGACCCCTACTGAGGATGAGTCTGTGCTCTTGAAGGCTTTTGAGTCACAACCTTCCACTTCTTGGGTGTCTCCACCTTACGACGAGCTCATGGATCTGATCTCTCGTAAGGCGTGGGAGTCACCAGAGGCTATGGAACCTGTCCCTCGTAGACCCAATAAATTCATATCTGCCCCAGTCGATAAACCTTTTTTGACAAAAGGAGTCCCAGTGGATGCCATGGTGGTGGCTGCAGCCACCAAAAAGGAAGTATCTGAGACATCCTCTTCTATCCATCCCCCTAACAGAGATTCTAGGGTTATGGATAGATATGGGAAGCGCATGTTTAGTTCAGCGACTTTTTCTCTGCGATCACTGAACTACTTGACCCATTTTACAAGACTACAGAGAGATCTCCTGAAAGAGCTAGGAGATGCTCTCCAGGGTACAGTAGCTGCAGGAGTGGCCGACAAAGTCAAAGCCCAGCTCGCTACCCTTAACTCAGTAGTCAGCTCGTCCATGCGTCTCATATCCTATGCAGCTGATGGTTCGAGTAGAGCCGCTAGTTCGGGCATTGCTCTTTGCAGACAAGCCTGGATGTGTCTCTGTTCCTTTGTGGAACCCTTCAAGTCTTCTTTTATTAATACCCTATTCGATGGCTCATCACTGTTTGGGCCCAAAGTAAAGGAAACTTTAACCAAGTGTGAACAGGAAGGCAAGACTTTATCTGCCATTGGGGTCCGCTTTTCCACTCCTTCTCGGTCCTACCCCAAGGGCCCTAGTGGGGAAAGATGTGGTTCCGAAAATCTCAAGCAGCCTTTCACGACACACGTGGTGAAACCCCCTCTAGAGGCAGAGGAGGGGGGTTATAATGAAAGACGCCGCCCTCGTGGCAGAGGGGGTCCGCAGCAACAGGGTGACAGGGGTCAGTTCTCCGGTCAGTCTTACCAGCGCTCCTGAAAGGGGGCCCGACTGTTCGGCTCTGGAGGCAGTCGGGGGTCGCTTGCCTTTGTACCCAGAAGCCTGGATAAACATAACATCGGATACTTGGGTACAAAGCATCATTTCCAGAGGATATTTCGTACCATTCTTTACTCCTCCCATTCCTATCAAAAAAATCCCAGATGTTCCACCCAATCTCAGGGAACAAGCAATCGTAGAGGTCCACAGATTGCTAGAAAAAAAGAGTCATCCAACCAGTCCCAGCAGACCAAGTCAGATGCGGAACTTACTCAAGATTCTTTTTGGTACCAAAGAAAACAGGGGACTGGAGACCTATCTTGGACCTCAACAGACTCAACATGTTCGTAAAGAAAGAGAAGTTCCGAATGGTCACGCTTCAGTCCATTCTTCCCTTTTTAGGGAAAGGCGATTGGATGTACTCCATAGATCTCAAGGATGTGTACTATCACATAAAGATGGACAGACACTCCAGAGATCATCTGTGCTTCTGGCTGGGAGCCAATCATTACCAGATGTTCATCGTGCATACAGCTGCAGTCATAACAGATGGGGTTTTCCTGCCGTCAGGCGGGTCCTCGGTCGGCCGAATTCCAAAGTCTAGGTCCGGCGTCGGTTGTCGTCGCTTCTTCCCTGACGTCAGTGCGACAGGGGTATAAAAGAACCAGCCGACACCATTTTCTTTAGTCTTTCTTGCCGCGCGGTGCCCGAAGCAGAAGCAGTTCGCAAGTGCCGGTCGGCCAGCTCCTGAGATTACGAATATTTTTCAACCGAAGTCTTCTTGAAAGCTAAGTACCCGTTGGAAACTTTTCTTGCCTCAGACCGATGTCAGACAAAGTTAATAATTGCATTTCATGTGGGAAGCAAATACCACATAAGGATTTCCATTCCCTCTGCATTCCTTGCTTAGGCCCAGACCACGACGTCTCGGCCTGTCGTTTTTGTGCTACATTCAATAAACGCACTATTAAGCGTCGGGCGGAGTTCGCCCAACACTATTTTGGCAAAAGATGTAATTACATTATGTCGTCGGATACTCCGACTCCAGTTTTGAGTAAAAGACGCAAAGATAAGGACCGACATACGAGGTCCGCGACTTCTACCTACACCACGCCAAAGCCGACTACAGGTGGTCTGGTTCTCAGTGAGGCGCCTATGCAGCCCCTGACTACCGACGACACTTCGTTGGCGGTGTCTGCTGTGCCCGAGGTCGCAGGCTCTTCAGCCCACACCCAGACTATAGATACCGAAGCCACTCTTGGCGGTGAAACTCAGACTTTAGACAGGGCTACCACCTCTCAAGGTGTCTTCAGGCCTTCCTCTTCTTTTTCCATCAAGGCTTTCACTAAGTCTAAAGCAGCCATGCATTCTAAAAGACAAGCTCCACAGGGTCCTTCTCAAGGCCCCATGCCTAAAAAACAGATGCTCAAAATGGCTGAGGATTTGATTACTCTTATCAGGGGTTCTCAAACCCCCCCCCCCCCGGACAAAAGGCCCAGAGTGGAGGAAGATTCTCCCTCCTCGGACCAGGCCTCCATTATTTCAGAACATTCTAAAGACCAGGAACATTCTTACTCCCCTTTTGAAGATTCTGATGCAGAGGAGTCCATTCCCTCTGTCTCCCCCCCTGAGGATTACTCTTTTGGGGAAACCTTGCATACCTTGAGGGAACACTTCCACTGGGAAGGCCAAGAGTACTCAGACTCCAAGAAAAGGCTTAGGGATTTTCTCTTGCTCCCTCAGCACAGGCCTCTGGCTATACCTCCTGTCTTAGACATTCTAGATGATGTGTATTCGGAGGCCTGCCTTAACCCAGACTCTTTACCTCCAGCCCCAGTCAAGCCTGACCGGTATTACTGGGTTCCTGACTCACACCAATTCCTATACAAAAGCCATGCGGCTGACCCAGAAACTATTTCACAGGGTCCCAAGGGAATTAAGGCCTCCACTGCTAAAAATCCATTACCTTCAGAGAGAGATTCTAGAGCTTTAGAAAGGTGGGGGGAAAAGGTATACACCTCGGCTGCCTTAACCATGAGGGCATTAAACTGTCAGTTCCATGTGTTAAAGTACCAACAGTTTCTGTTATCACAGCTGAGAAGCAAAATGTCACAACCTGAACAGCCAGACTTGAAAGAGTTGCAGGATTTGATACATAGTGCAGAACAAGTGGGTAAACATACCTTGCAATGTGGTTTTGATGCTTTAGAGGCCTCATGTAGAGCTTCTGTTACAGGATCAGTCATACGTAGACATGCCTGGCTCAAAGAGCAAACCTTAGCAGATCATGTCAAAGCTAAATTACTAGATGCCCCTCTGCAAAAAGATGTATTGTTTGGTGTTAAAGCTGGGGAGGTATTAAAGAAAATGGAGGAAAATGCAAACGGTGAAAGATTTCCTACAGGTACAACCTCCACGTTTCAGTAGAAATTGGCCTTTCAAAAATTGGTCCTTTACAGCCACGGACAGACCCCAAAGAGGTAGATACAGGCACCCGAGGGGCAGAGGGCAATCTCAAGGATCGTTTAGAGGCAGACAATGGCAAGCACCTACACAAAGAGGTGGTGAGGATAGTTCACAGCCATTCAGAAAGCAGACCCAATGACTTTCCCCTTTGCATGCCAAGCAAGGCTCAAATGGCAGCACCTTTAGGCGGAAAACTGGCATTATTTTCGAAAAATTGGCATATTGTCAGAAAAGACAAATGGATCCTGGGCATTATAGACAGAGGCTACAGATTCCACTTTCACACCCTTCCAAAAATGAGAGGCATGCCAAACCTGCCACACAATCAAAGGGCAGAGGCACAAAAACAAATTTCAGATCTCATGGACATGAAAGCTATTCAAGAGGTACCTGCACAAGAACAGGGTCAAGGTTTTTATTCCAGACTATTCCTGGTACCAAGGAAGGGAAAAGATTGGAGACCTATTTTGGACCTATCCATCCTAAACACATTTTACTCGTGCCAAAATTCAAGATGCTCACATTACAGCAGCTTCTTCCCATGCTGGGCAAGGAGTCTTGGCTGGTAACATTGGACCTCAAGGAGGCATACCTGCATGTCCCAATCAGACAAGATTGCAGAAGATACCTCAGATTTTTTGCAGGTTCAACCCATTATCAATTCTCTGCATTGCCCTTTGGCTTATCTACTGTGCCCAGAGTGTTCACGAAATGCCTGGCATCAGTAATTGCCTACTGCAGACTTCAAGGGATACAAATATACCCATATTTGGACGACTGCCTGATCCAAGCGGACAGCAAGCACATACTTCTGAAACATCTGGCTTTTGTAATAATGTTGTTGAATTCTCTGGGATGCACAGTCAACAAAAAGAAATCAAGGCTAATACCCTCTCAAACAATAATTTTCCTGGGTGCCAGCTTGGATAGAAACACCCAGATGGCCTACCTCACGCCAGAGAAACAAGGGCAACTAACTCAATACTTCAGAAAACTGGCAACTTTCACCAGGCTGACTGCAAGGAAAATCCTGCAGGCTCTGGGATTCATGGCATCTTGCATCCTACTAATCCCATGTGCAAAGCTGCATATGAGGAAACTTCAATGGTACCTAAAAAACCTATGGTCTCAACACAGCCACAGTTTGGAAACAATAATACCACTAATTCCATGTCTTCAAAAGAAATTTCTGTGGTGGGCACAAGCATGCCAAAGAAACACAGGTCTCCCATTCTGCAAGCCTCAAGCAAATCAAGTCATCACAACAGATGCCTCGGACTACGCCTGGGGGGCGCACATGACAGATCGGTGCATTCAGGGCAAATGGTCCCAAAAGGAAAAGCACCTACACATCAATCAAAAGGAAATGCTAGCAGTAATAAATGCTATTATAGCTTTCAAAGACCTACTGCATCCAGGTCAGCTATTGATAAGGACAGACAACACCACAGTAATGTGGTACATAAACAAACAGGGAGGAACCCATTCATACCCCCTATGCAGGCTGGCCATGTCTCTTTGGAACATGGCTCTGGAATTACAAATCGAACTTCAAGCACAGTACTTGCCAGGCAAGGAAAACACGCTGGCAGACAACCTAAGCAGAAATATGACAGATCCACACGAATGGAAGTTGCATCCTCAAGTTTTTACAAGGATAATTCAAGCATGGGGAAGGCCAGACATAGATCTCTTTGCCTCCCACAGAAATCACCAATTGGCAAAATTCTGCTCAAGGACCTTTCATCCACAGGCCTGGAAAGTGGACGCACTCTCTTTCAGTTGGACAACAATGACAGTTTATGCCTTTCCACCTCTTCCTCTGCTGCCCAAAGTTCTATTAAAAACCAGAGCAGACAGACCAAAGATGATTCTCATTGCTCCAGACTGGCCAAGACAACACTGGTACCCACTCCTGAGGAGCCTGACGCATTCCCCACCATGGATCCTGCCTCTAATGCCTCTTCTACTGACTCAGCACAACTTCAAAACTCTTCACAGTCAGCTGAAAATAATCTAGCCGCATGGAAGATTCCTTAAATTCACAACAGAGCCTACTCTCCAAGCAGGTGCAGGATGTCATGTTGGAGGCCAGAAGGCCTTCTACTAGAACAGCCTACTCCGCAAAATGGAAACGGTTTTGTGCCTGGAATGAGAAAAAGGGTCAGAATCCTGGAATACTGAATTTACCTCAAATATTACAGTACCTAGCTGAGATGCTAAGCAGTGGACTTTCATTCTCCTCCATCAAAATCCATGCCTCAGCCATTTCTGCAAAATACAACACTGATCCTCCTTTATTCTCTCACCCCCTCTTAAGATAGTTCCCCAGAGGGGCTAAGAATATAAAACCTCCAAGGAAACAACCAGTTCCTGCTTGGGACCTCAATTTCATTCTAGAAAAGCTGACCTTGCCTCCTTTTGAGCCAGCTGCTTCAACAGAACTGCAATATTTGTCCTGGAAAACAGCCTTCCTTCTGGCTATCACCTCAGCTCGCAGGGTTTCGGAACTACAAGCCCTCATGGCTGTGCAGCCTTTCATCATTTTCCATCAGGACAGAGTTTCCTTACGAACCAACCCGTCCTTTATGCCAAAGGTAGTATCCAGGGTAGCCTTGAATCAGGCTATCCACTTACCTGCCTTTTACCCTAATCCTCAAAACAAAGGGGAGAGACTGCTGCATTCCTTGGACATTCACAGACAGCTGCGTTATTATTTGGACAGAACAAAGCCTTTCAGAAAATCAGAGCAACTCTTTGTGTCCTATGCTACAGGAGCTCAAGGGAAGCCAATTTCCAAACAGACAATCTCAAAATGGATAGCCCACTGCATACGCTTTTGTTACTCTTTTCATGGTAAAACTGTACCTGCAGGCATCAGATCTCACTCCACAAGGGCCACAGCTACCTCTGCAGCTTTCCTCAGGGGGGTTCCTACCAAAGATATTTTAGAAGCAGCCACTTGGGAGTTCTGTACATACCTTCTCCAAGCACTATCACCTACCATTATACTCCAAGTCTAGAGCAGGCTTTGCCACTGCAGTCTTGCAGGGCATCATGGCTCCTCCTAGTTCCACCCAGTGCCTACCACCCCTTTTTTAGCTTTGGGATTCTACCCATCTGTTATGACTGCAGCTGTGTGGACGATGAACATAGTACAGTTTTGTACCTACCATAAATGTAGATGTTTGAGTGCTAATACAGCTGCAGTCCAGGTTTCCCTCCCTCCTTCCCCTCTTGGGACACAGGCCTAATGTCTAACACCTCCTCATACAACCTGCTTGGGGTATTCTTTTATGGTGTATTTGCTTGCAACTACTGTTTTTTGATTATATTGCATTGCATTATTACATAAATTTATGTATTGCCTTCCTTCTGGGGGCACCTGACATCTGGGGCAAGAAAAACTGAAGAAAATGGCGTCGGCTGGTTCTTTTATACCCCTGTCGCACTGACGTCAGGGAAGAAGCGACGACAACCGACGCCGGACCTAGACTTTGGAATTCGGCCGACCGAGGACCCGCCTGACGGCAGGAAAACCCCATCTGTTATGACTGCAGCTGTATTAGCACTCGAACATCTACATTTATGGTAGGTACAAAACTGTACTTTTCGAGCCCTGCCCTTTGGTCTCACTTCAGCCCCCAGAGTGTTCACCAAATGTATGGCAGTGGTCACGGCTCACCTGAGGCGTCTAGGATTTCAGGTGTTTCCATACTTAGACAATTGGCTCCTCACTGCTACCACCAGGCATCAATTGACTCAGGCAACACAATACACTCTGACACTCCGCCATCAATTAGGCATTACGATCAACTTCGAAAAGTCTGCCTTATCGCCATCTCAGCATACCGTTTTTATAGGAGCAGAGTTAGATACCTCAACCACCACTCTGCGTCTCCCTATCGAAAGAGTATCCCTTCTTCGCCAAAACGTCAGCTCACTGGTGTCAAAGAACAAAGTCACAACAGTGGAGGTATTGAAAGTACTAGGTTTGATGGCGGCAGCAATCCTGGGTATACCACTCGCAAGGATGCATATGCGAATCCTTCAGTGGCTTGTCTTCACTCAGTGGTCTTACCAGAAACTACCAGTGCACCACATGATTCTTATCACGGATTCTTGCAGGAGAGACCTTCGGTGGTGGTTGACGTCTCTTCATGTTACAGTAGGGAGACCCTTTGTCCCCCCCCCAGTAGCCACTGTGACCACGGACGCTTCCCTGATAGGGTGGGGGGGGGCATTTTCAGGGAAAGACTGCCCAAGGCACATGGACAGATCAAGAATCACATCTGCACATCAATGTTCTAGAGCTGAGAGCGGTACTTCTGGCGTTGCAGTACTTTCAGGACTCTCTCCCTCTAGGGACTATTGCAATTCAGACCGACAACATGTCAGTAGTCTGGTACTTGAACAAGCAGGGTGGAACCAAGTCTTACCCCCTTTGTCGAGAAGCCCTCAGGGTTTGGCAATGGGCTGTGTCATCCCAGCATTTTCTGTTAGCAACGCACATCCCAGGGAAATCCAACGTCATAGCGGACAAGCTAAGCAGGGCAATATTACTCCCTCACGAGTGGTCTCTCAATCAACAGGTTGCGGAGTTGATTTTCTGCAAATGGGGCCAGCCTTGCTGCAACCTTTTTGCCAGCCACATCAATTCAAAATACAGAAGCTACTTTGCCCTGATACCACCTCTCTGTCATCCCCCGAGAGATGCACTTTTACACGATTGGCCCCCCCCCCGGGTCTCCTTTATGCATTTCCACCCTTCCCATTAATACCCAGATTTCTACAGAAAGCAAAATCGCTGGGAAGGAAGGTTATACTCATAGCCCCCTACTGGCCTCGACAGATTTGGTTTCCATTTCTCCACTATCATCTGTTGGAGGATCCATGGATCCTGGACCCAGTTCCGGACCTTCTGACACACCAGTCAGGGGACCTTCATCCTTCTCTACAGTCCCTGAAACTGACTGCTTGGCTAATCCACTTCCCCTAATTGCCAGGCTTCATTCAATTTTAGAAGATACAAGACAGATTCTCTTGTCCTCTCACAAGCCATCTACCAGGAAATTATATGGCAGCAAATGGAAAAGGTTCTCAATTTGGGCCAACGAGCAGAACATTGACCCTTTTTGAGCTCCGCTATCTTCGATCTTGGAATTTTTGACAAAATTTTTTAAGGAAGGGGCAGCAGCTGCTACAGTCTGAGTTCAGTTAGCTGCTATCTCAAATTTTCACCTTGGTCTTGATGGCTCAAATATTATGAGCCATAAATTATCCAAAACCTTCCTTAAAGGTGTTCTTCATATGAGACCTCCGATCAAAATTCCCTTTTCTCCCTGGAATTTAAACCTTATGCTGTCTCAACTTATTCTTCCTCCCTTTGAACCAGCTTTTTCTTGTGCTTTAAAATTCTTATCGTGGAAAACAATTTTTCTTGTGGCCATTACGTCTGCCCGCAGAGTGTCAGAATTCAAGCATTATCCATCAGACCACCCTACATTATCTTCCATGCTGATAGAGTATCTCTCAGAACGAACCCCTCATTTTTACCTAAAGTCTCTTCTGAGTCAAACATCAATCAGGTCCTTGAACTACCAGTGTTCTTCCTCAACCACTCTAACAACTTAGAATATATGCTGCACAAACTTGATGTTCACAGACAGCTCATATTTTATCTTGACAGAACTAAGGTTATTAGGAAATCAGATCAACTTTTTGTAGCCTTCTCAGAAGCAAGAAAAGGCAATCCAGTGGCTAAAACAACCTTATCTAAATGGTTATCCAATTGTATATCCTTTGTTTATGAAAATGTGAACATGCCTTTAACGCACAAATCCAAAAGCTCATTCTACCAGAGCTGCCTCTACCTCTTCTGCTTTTCAAGCTAAATTGCCCCTTGACGATATTTGCGCTGCAGCCACTTGGTCTAACCCTCATACCTTTATCTCGCATTACAAAGTAGATAAGGCTTCTAGGGACAGGTCTTCCTTTGGTTCTACAGTACTGAAGAACATACTCCCATGAGCCACCCAGGGTTGAGGGTGCTAGGGACGCTACCCATCAGTGAGAATAATCGGCGAGATTAACAACTTCACATATAGAAGTTATGTACTTACCATAACGTTCCATGTGAGTTGTTTATCTCGCCTTTATTCTCACGTCCCTCCCTCCTTCCCCCTCCTGTCTGACTGTTGACTTAGAGGCTAGTGCCATCCTGGTTATTCAATATTTCTCTTTCCCTTTGGGTACTCTTCTTCGTAGATATATATGAGAGTATGTATAGGTTGTATATATATGTATAGACTATTATTCGCAGCAAACAAGATCTGAGGTAATTCTAGCAGTGCATGGTGGGATAAGGGGCTGGTCTCGAGCTACTGGCAAACCTTGAGCTTGCTATCGGCTGTGTCGGAGCCGAGGATCGGCTCCAACCCCCATCAGTGAGAATAAAGGCGAGATAAACAATTCACATGGAACGTTATGGTAAGTACATAACTTCTATATATCATGCAGCTGTTCAATTCAAAACACAGACTTTGAGAGATTCTGGAGGCCAACACATTGTTTATTATAAAGTGCCATGAAAACTGGAATATCTCAAATTAGAGAGATTCAACTGTACTCAGATATAACTCCTTTTTATATCTTAAAATTAAAAAAAAATAGTTTGGTTCATACACAGTTCAAAGCTTTCTCAACTTGAGATTAAAGCACAAACATACATTTCCAAGGCTGAAAGGAGAAAATAGATAAAAAGGTATGCATATGGAAGGATAGTTTAAGACCTTCTCATGCTTCAGTCATGATCAGTTTTTTTTTGTTTGTTTGTTTTTTTTCAGCAGACTTACCTTCAGAGACATTCCGTACAAGTACAAAGTACCTAGTTTCCTTTCAAGGTTAAATGATTACAAGAAACATTTACCGTTCATTTGCTAAGCCTTATTGAACTCTTAACAAAGTCAAACTGTTCTGCTCAGCTAAATAGTAAAAATATATAAAATTGTTCCAGTATTTTATGTATTTATTTATTTTATTTTACATTTGTTGACCGGGATAGTCCGACTGGATTCATGTCCATTTTCAGTGGAGACCCGGGGAGGAAAGCTCCAAGTTAAGATTACAGATGCTATATATACAGTGGTTACATACTTAACAAGTTATACAAATTCCAAGGTTAGAGATCATCCAGAATGTAAATCTGGATTAAGTAACACAACTAAGATAAATTATAATTATTAGCTCATAGTAGAGGAGAGTTAGTGTGGTTTGATATATTGACATAGTCAGTTTAGTGTCAAATATTGTTTGAATCTGATCTTAAATTGACTCAGGGTGGTAAGTAAAGTAATATCAGCTGGGAGTGAGTTACAGGATCTACCTGCAGAGTTGGCAAAGATAGAGTCACTGGCTGAGTTATTAGTTTTGATAGTCTAAACTAGCAGTCTGTTAGAAGATCGAAGAGGTCTGGGATTGTTATAGGGAGTGATGATGTTTTTTAGTGCAGGAGTATTGTCTGTATTGCAGAAGGATTTTATATGCCATAATCAATTGGTTATACAGTAATTTAAGCTTATTAAAATAAGCATTAATAAGACATAAAAGTAACATATCCAGTACAATGTGTCATGTTGTCTTCAGTAATGGTTCTGTGACACTTTGGGAAGAAAAGGTTAAAGTAATTATAGGAATGCTGAATTAAAAAGGGAACAAATATATTATGTGAAGAAAACTGGTTCTGGTAATGCTTGCTCTAGGTTAGGAAGTTAGAAGCATATGTTGACGGAAAATAGGATTGATAGCAAGATTAGAAAAAAAATGTAGTACAACCACCTAGTAAGAAAGTAGGTTAAATATAATGGAATATATATATATATATATATATATATATATATATATATATATAGAGGCAAGGATGTTTGGTATACCAAACTAGAACATATTTTAAAACAAATGAAAGCAGTAAGTACCAGTAGGAAATAACATATTTAATTTTGTTTGACTAAAGTCACATTTGTTATCAAGCTTCAGAATGGGAAATTTGTAGTCTGTAGACTGACCTGTTCTGTCTCCAGTGCTAGTAGAATGCAGATTGCCTTCCTTGGAAGACAAGTTGTGCTTGATTATGAGAGGATGGAGCCACTTTGTATGGTTAGTTATCAGGTCTGGTCATATGAAAACAGGTACAGCATTTGCAATAAATAGTGAAGTTAAGCGGGAAATGTTAAAAATGTACACTAGTTGCAGGAATGAACAATTTGCAGAAAAGAAAAAATTGAAAATGACACACAGTAATTTAAAGAAGGTAGATAGCGTGTTAAGACTGTACTATCACAAAGAACAGAGGGACAGATAAGATATTTATTTTTTCAAGCAGCGGGCAAATTAAAAAAACATAACTGGGTTAATAATAGCAAATCTCCAACCCAAAGCAGTAAATTGTGGATTGAATCTTGTTAAAAAAGACTAGAAGAAACTTTACACTGCTGTTTGTACAGTGTGTTAGCTCTACTGCCTTGAGAAGAATATGTATGTAGTTAATGTGTTGCTTACTTTTTGGGTAAGGAGAGAATTGTGTGTTGTTTAAAGTAAGAGCTCAGGTTCATTTGGGAAAATGTAAATTGCATCAAAATAATAGAAACAGACTATGAAGGACCATTTGGTAATTAAAAGACAATGTATGCCATATAACAGCAGACAAGCTTTACTGTATTATAGTTTAACTTAGTAGTGCGGAACATTAATGTTTTGGTGGACAGGGAAAGAAATGACAACATACTGACCTGTATTTGCAGTAGCAATGCATAGATAGAAGTGTTACAAGAAACACACAGTTTACAATCAAAATTTCAAATGCCGTTATGCGAACTTTGATTATCGAAAGGTAGTTTGTCAAAGTCTCATAACGGTGATTTGAAATATGTCAAACCTGCAACAGAAAATGCTAGTGTACATTTGCTGTTGTGAGATCGACATATTGATTGGAGATTGCACTATGGTGAGGATCACTGTAGTGTGATCTCTGAGTTGTAATATATAAGTAGCAGGGGATGAGGGGTGCAAGGGGGGTTTGCCTTCCTGCAAAACATGTGTTGAACATCATCGGATATTCAGGTAATTTTGAAAAATGTCAACAATTTGAATTCAACTTGTTGACATTTTTCTGTTTTATTTTGATTGGTTGATGTTAATTTTGACAATGTTTTTTGGGTAAGTAATTAGTCGCAAAAACGTTTTCGAAATTTTGATAGTAAACACACAAGTCTTAGAAGGATTGTCATGAAAGGTAGAAAACTCAACAGATTCACAAATGGTTGAGCAAAACAGTGTGTCATGAAGCAGTGATGACTCATAACAGTGAATCACAAAACACTGAATATATCTCTCCCACTTAAAAAATAAATAAATAAATAAATAAAAATTTATCAGTAATCTTCAGAGATCGTGTCTTCCTGGCAGTTACACTGTTAGAGAAAGGGTTTTTAGTAAGGTAATGTTCAGAGTTAAGGTTAGAACATATGAGCAAGTTTAACCATGCACCATCTTACTCACATGTGCTAGCTCAGACTGTAACCCTAACCCTACACATTACATTATAAAAAGACCCTTTCCTTAACAGTACCATTGTATGACAAAAGTAGAAAATACAGACAACACAAAACATGCGCGACACTGACGTTATCCCCTTACTCTAAATCTAACCCACAAACACTTGCATATTCACAACAATTGTTATAACACAGTCTTGCACATCTTCACAACCACCACTTTTTAACCAAATATTATTTTTTTTCTACACACTCCTGCTTATCTTCACTGTATATAAGTTGAACCATATAGGATTCAAATAAGCATTCGTTCACTCATTTGTGCATTCTGTTTTTTACACCCATAAAAACTTTTTTTACCAAATGTGATTTACCTTTTGAGTTGCAGCCCACAGTAGACATGAAAGTTTTGTTAAAAAAAAAAAAAAATCTAAACACACAGTTTAGTTGTTGGTATAGAAGGACAGCAAAAAAAGAGTTGTAATATTAATTTAAAATGGTAACAGAATAAATACTGAAGAACAAATGAAGAATAGGCAGGGAAGATTTGTTGTGGCATGAGGTTATTGCAAGATGTGCACATTACACTGGACGAAGTGTATATTTCACCAAAAGCACTGGGACTGTGAATAAAAAATATTGTGAGAGAAGTTACAACCTTTTACCAAGGATGTATGGTAGTGTCTGGAGATTGGAGCACTGCAGGAAATAAGGAAGATGTCTGTGGGAGTCCAGTATATTGCAGAATGTTGGCTGAGGGCAGATACTTCAACAAATACGTACGTGTATTTGGGCTCATTGATGCATATGAAAATAGGACAGAATGAAGAGAAGCATACATGTGTAGCAAAATGTTTCTTGAGCAAGATTATATAAATATTACATACTAAAAGGATATTGCAGCATGGTGCAAAGCATGAAAACTCATGCTGCGACAGTGTCAGACTATGCTGCTATACAGTTTAAGTTTTGTAGGTAAAAAATTATTGTGACTGTGGAATTTTTCAGTATTTTAAGATTTGAATCTTTTGAATCAGTGCAGTAGAGAGCTTGCAAATTGTTGGGATAATTGTAAATTGATTAGATATGTCATTACATTAAAAGCAAATGAGGTATGTATTATCATAGTAGGCATTTAAAGGAATTAACTTAAAGGATTTACAGAAGCAAAACTGAGCAAGTAGAACACAGCAGGCTGATGAGCACATGGAAAAAGCTGGAATATCTATTCCAGAATACTTAGACGATACGAATGCACACAGAGCAATGGATTTTACGTATTTTTTGACGATAACCCTAGAGCAGCTAAATTGTTGGCTGAATGTTTGAGGCAACAAAAGGATGGAAGGTAGATAAAATCAGTAATTATGAGAGTGGTAAGTAGAAATGGACTCAGGAAAATTATGAATATAATGATAAATTATTGCAGTACACTATATAGACAAGACATATAGGTTGAGAGTAACACTGAGAAAACAGTAACATATTTAAAACAATTGCAACTTCCTCAGTTATCAGATATAGAAAGAAGAGGATATTAATATAAAAAATAAAGGGATTTGGAATGAATTAAAAAAATAAGAAACCAGAGTACAGGGAAACCCTTTGGGAGTGATGGAATTCCAGTAAAGGTGAGAAAAAAATAAGGAACAGGAAGTAAATGCCAAGTATTTTTAATAGTATTTTTTTTCTGTGTGGAGGATGTACAGCTAGAAGGAAGCGGTATTGGTGGTTATACCAAAGGAGGGGTATGACCTTAACCCAACTTTGATTCTGAATCAGGACTGCAAAGTATTTATGACAATTTTGACAAAAGGAATGGAAAAGATATTACCAAGAATAATGGACCTGGATCTGTCACAGTTTATAGAAGACAGGCAAACAATTTACACTAAGAGAACCCTTATGGTTCAACAGGATATATTGGACAATAGTAAAATATGGATGTTAAGATTTTTGGAAGCTGGAAAAAGGCATGTGACAGAGTGAGCTGTGGATTTATGAAGACATCTTTTGAGGCATTTGTGTTTCCACAAGCATTGTCAGCAGTATTTAAACTCTATAGAGGCCCTTAAGCTAGGGAGAAATATGGTGGTGAGCTATCTAAAGCATTTAGTCTTACAAGAAGAACTAGGCAGGAGGGGAGGTCTGCTTTCAGTTTTACTTTCTGCTTTGTATTTAGAGCATGTAAATGCAGAAATACTAATTAGTAAATAATTTTTGCGGACAACATAACATTACATGTTACCAATCCAGAGCATGTCGTAGTAGAGCAGTATAAAAATTATATTTGATAAACTGGAATATTTTCTGATATACCAGAATATAAAATAAATGAAGCAAAAACAAAAGCTGTATGATGAATTGTGCCCCGACACATGACTTGACACACAACTTCCCCTTTTTCTGGGACCATGAGAAGGTGTGATATTTGGGAATTTGTTTGAAAGGGGGTGTTTAGTAAGCAGCTAAAGAACTGTATGAAGAAATTGCTCAAAATATTATAAGATAAGATTATGGAAATTGTTTATGGATATTGGCAATACAGGTGATTAAATTGTTTTGGGTTTTGCAGGCATATGTGTATTTACCAGATGTGGAATAGTAAAAAGAAAAAAAGGGGGGGATCAAGTAGTTAAGCAGTTTTGGGGGGATAAATACTTGACAATACCAGGGTGGTTTGGGACTTCCAGATTTGGAGGCATGCAGTTTAGATTAATGTATTTGATCCAGCAATCAACATGTATGCCAGATGGAAGCACAAGGTAGTCGTATTGACAATGAGACAAGGACAGGATCACTCAGTGGGCATAGGAAGAGATTTAGGAAAGGAGTGCAAAGAGCATTATGTGCAGTGGTATATGCATAAAACTGCTAAGCAAGTCATTACTTTAACACCAATTGGGCTATACCATATATTGCAGTAAGGAAGATAACAAAAGTAAATGTGACGAGCATGGAAATTAGACCTTAGAAAAATAGAATAACATCAGTGCACTATGCCTTATATAATAATAAGAGAGAGAGAGAAAAAAATGCAGTGAACATTTGGAAAAATGTTATCTCTGCCAGTGTTTTTTTTTTTTTTCACTTTTAGTATTTTACAAAAGGGCCTAACAGAAACAGATGCTTGGTACCAGAGTCATGGGCTCAAGCTTACTGCCAAGAAATGTATAGTTATGCCCTTTGGGAAAAACCATGTACCCATGAATTACCACATAGGTGGCAGTACACTAAACACTGAAAGTGTGATGAGAGACTTAGGGACACAGGTGGACAGTGGTCTCACCTTTGATAACCACATCACCACAACAGTCAGGCACACCTCATCACTAAGGGCTTTTCATTCAGAAAAAAGGAGGTCATTGTCCCACTGTACTCATCCCTCATTAGACCCATTATAGAGTACAACACCCCGTTTGGTGTGTACCTCAAAAGACATCTGCAACAGCTGGAAAGGCCGCAGAAATACTTCACAAAAAGAATCACAGGCCTAAAGCAGATGTCCTATGCTGACCATCTAAAACATCTCCAGCTGTACTGTGTGGCATATCGTCTACTCCGAGGCAATCTCTGCTTAACATACAAGGCCATGTCAAACCCTGAGCTGTTGGACATGCTCTGCTTAAAAAAATCCCAATCCCTCAGAGCCACATGCTCCAGGGTTCTAAACCTTGTCATCACAATGAACAAAACATGCTGGAGAGATAGGTTCCTGACCCAGAGACTCCCCATACTCTGGAATAGACTGCCCATACATGTCAAGCAGAGTGCCTCCTTGGCCCTCTTCAGAAGGAACTTTGACGACTGGATGGGAGATAGGAAATTCACCCTGGGGATCATGTCAGTCGCCCTACTAGACAGGGGTCCAGGGAAGTAAATATTGTGGGAAGAAATATCCAGGGAATTGTTATGGCTAGGCTTGTATAGGCCATAGGGCCGATAGCCTAGTACCAACCTATGAACCTAATTCTCCCAGAATGCAACAAGCCATTCAAAATAACCTTCCATGTGAGTAGCATCATTTCCTACTATCTTTTAGGCTGGGGATTAACCCTCTTAACGTCCCAGGAATTGTGTGTACACTAAGTGAGGTAAATTACTACTGTCTGATTATTTCAGTTTTACAGTTTATTAATGTTGGATATGTTTTGAAACTGTGAGTGACTTGCTTGTTTTATTAATGCTTCTGGCATCATTGTAACTATAAAATTCACCAGTGCAGCCAATGCAGATGAACTCCTCTTTAACCAACAAATAAAAACTTCAGTAAAAATGAAAAAAATGGAGAAACACGGCAGAAGAAATAAAAACTGTTTAATTAGGTTAGTGCTTTCACATCAAAGATGCTCCATCAGACCATAAAATTCATCGGAATAGGTTCAGAGTTATATATACACACCCTACCTAACAATTAAACAATCAATTACCAAATTACTAAACATTTAATTACTATGATTCATTTAAAGAGACAGAATACATATTCCTAATTACTTTAGTTTACAAATCCATATATAACTTACACAAAATCACTCAAACATTATTAAAATATGATTTCATAATAACATTTATCATTAAAACTTCACATTAATATGACTGTGCATAATTGAGAATAACACATACTGTGAACGTCGCATTTTTAAATAAGGTTTAATGGACGTCCTGTCATTCAACCCTGGTTCCTTTTCAGCCTGCAGCTCTATTATCCATCTCAGTTCACTCAATTCTAACTTGCTCTTTGCATCTTCCAACCGTGAGTCTTGATAAATACATTCAACTACTTTAAATGAAAAGTGATATGTTCTATCTTTCCCCATAATGTGTTTCGCTAGAGCACTCCTTTCTGATTCTCTGTTCCTAATAGCTCCCAAATGCTCCTTGACCCTCTCTCTAAGTGAGCGAGTAGTCATGCCAACATAGAAGGAGGGACAGGTAGAGCAAACAGCTAGATAAACCAAATTCCATGTTTCACAGTTCGCTCTAACTCTAAACTCATATTTTTTTATTAGTTATAGGGTGAATAACGACTGTCTTCAGTACCCCACAAATACCACAACGTCCACATTTATTTACACCATATACTTTTTCCTTCATATTACTAGGCTGACATAACCTCTTAAGATTTTTCTTGTTTTTATAACAAAAATTAGGTTTAGTACCAAAAATCCCAGCTATCTCAGTACCCGTTTGTAATATGGACCAATTTCTATATACAACCTCTTGAACCTTCTTGATATTTCCTGCAAATTCAAGACAAATAGGTACAGTTTTCTTACCAGGTCCTTCATCACAATGTTGAAATGGAATCTGTCACCAAAAATGTACGGTCTTGCTCTACCCCTTCTTAATGCTTTAACCTGATTGAAACCCACCTCAATTTCACTCTTCTTATATTTGCGTTGCAGCAACTCATTACTAAAAGCTTCCATATCTTTATCAAATTGTTCCTGACTCATGTCTAGTCTAGATATACGCATGGCTTTGACCCTTAATGATGTTCCTATAAACATAATTGGGGTGCATACTATCTCTACTTAGAACATTATTTCTTCTACATTCCTTCCTATAAAGACTCGTGGTAAATGCTCCACTAACGTTTTTTGATATCGTAACATCCTGAAACGATATTTCTGTGTCAGAAACTGAGTGGGTGAATCTCAAAAAATCAGTAGTGGTATCCAAGAATGTAAAAAACTTTACTAATTCTCTCCCCTAGTGCCTCTCCAAACCATTATAAAAGTTTGCTTGGAAGATCCTCTTTTACAAGAGGTTTGTAGATGACCTTATAATGGTTTGGAGATAAAGTTATGGAAGCTTTTAGCAATGAGTTGTTGCAACGCAAATATAAGAAGAGTGAAATTGAGGTGGGTTTCAATCAGGTTAAAGCATTAAGAAGGGGGTAGAGCAAGACCGTACATTCTTGGTGACAGTCAGATTCCATTTCAACATTGTGATGAAGGACCCGGTAAGAAAACTGTACCTATTCGTCTTGAATTTGCGGGAAATATCAAGAAGGTGCAAGAGGTTGTATATAGAAATTGGTCCATATTACAAACGGATACTGAGATAGCTGGGATTGTTGGTAATAAACCTAATTTTTGTTATAAAAACAAGAAAAATCTTAAGAGGTTATTATGTCAGCCTAGTAATATGAAGGAAAAAGTATATGGTGTAAATAAATGTGGACGTTGTGGTATTTGTGGGGTACTGAATCAAGACAGAGTCTTTATGCACCTTATAACAAATAAAAAAATGAGATTAGAGTTGGAGCGAACTGTGAAACAAGGAATTTGGTTTATCTAGCTGTTTGCTCTACCTGTCCCTCCTATGTTGACATGACTACTCGCTCACTTAGACAGAGGGTCAGGGAGCATTTGGGAGCTATTAGGAACAGAGAACCAGAAAGGAGTGCTCTAGCAAAATACATTATGAGGAAAGATAGAACACATCACTTTTCATTTAAAATAGTTGAATGTATCTATCAAGACTCACGGTTGGGAGATGCAAAGAGCAAGTTAGAATTGAATGAACTGAGATGGATAATAGAACTGCAGGCTGAAAAGGAACCTGGGTTGAATGACAGGACGTCCATTAAACCTTATTTAACAATGCGACGTTCATAGTATGTGTTATTCTCAATTATGCACAGTCATATTAATGTGAAGTTTTAATGATAAATGTTATTATGAAATCGTATTTTAATAATGTTTGAGTGATGTATAAGTTATATATGGATTTGTATACTAAATTAATTAGGAATATGTATTCTGTCTCTTTAAATGAATCATTGTAATTAAATGTTTAGTAATTTGGTAATTGTTTAATTGTTAGGTAGGGTATGTATATATAACTGAACCTGGTCTGATGAAGCATCTTTGACGTGAAAGCGCTCACCTAATTAAACAGCTTTTATTTTTTCTTCCGTGTTTCTCCATCTTTTTTCATTTTTATTAAAATCATTGTAACTATGCAATTGGAAGTATTAGGGAAGAGCTCATTTATCCGGTATGCCACTTGTGTGCTTTCTCGTGTCCAGTTATTCTTGGGTGTCTGTGTTATCAGTCTTTTTAATATGTGTTATTTTGATATGTTTTATTGCATCAAAGCTTCTTGTTTATACCTTGCCATTAATTAATTTTCTGAGAGACACTTGTACAAGATAAATGTTTATTGCCAGTATTTTTCATTGTTTCTGTGAATGCCTAGACTGGAGCAGCTTTATTATTCTATGAGTTGTTGAAATGCTCCTAAGTGTTTGTTCCCATGTTGTTCTGTGATAAAAGCCAGCACATGCTCAATGCTGTCTTTAAATCTGAAGCACAGTTAAGAAAGAAAAACAGTTAAACTTTTATCTTCAGTGGCTGTTTCTTTTACAGTGGGATTTTAAAGTAAAATGTGGCTATAACTTTACTTGAAACTATGTTGCAAATACTCTTGTAATTTATGGTTTCAAACACAGCAATGTATTGCGTTACCATATCTAAAAAATGTGCAGGCTTGAATGTTTTTATATGAAATTCTGTCAGCCTCTGTACCCAGCACTAACTAAATTAGTATTGTTTATGATGATTTTTGTTAAGTCATGCATATTGCTGCTTGTTTGAAGTGTCTGTTATTAATCCTGTCAGTTATTTTATGCCCTTTGCTATTTGTCTTGAAAATGCTTGGGGTTAACACATTTTTATCAGTTAGTATGTTTTTGAATTTGTCCTGCAGTTAATGATAATGGCCACAAATACATTTTTATTGCTTGTCATTCCATGTTCTCTCTCAGGTCTCTAGCTAACCGATGTTTAAACTGGAGCCATAGCTGCTTCAGTGGTCATTTGGATGCTTGATATTTTTGATATTCTGCTTCCCTACAACATTGTACTTTCTCTCTATTGGGCCTCTTCACTACCATTGTAATTACCATTACATCTGCTTAGCTGTCCTTATTTTATTTTTCTTTATTCTTATGTGCAAAGCTAGTCCTCCTTAACCAACTTCATTTTTTGCCCCATCTTTCTACAATGTATAGTTCAAGAAGCACAAAGATTTGACCTGTAAGATTTGCTACACTGAGGGACTGAAAAGACATCACAGTCTGTTCAATGGGTGTATGTTCTACCTCATACTTTAATCATGTAATATGATTGTATACCAAATATATATAAATGTATTAATTAGAGCATGAATACCCAATTATCATATCTAAACAACTTTTACCTATGAACCTATATCCATAGTCCACAACTGACTTGCACACAGTATTGGGGATGTAGTCAGGAGAGTCAACTCACCTAAACAACTTTTACCCACTAGCTAAGATTTTTGTCCATTCTAGATGGTGTTTTTTTGTCTTGCATATACCACCACCCTAGACATTCCCGTACATGTTGTGTCCTTCGACTTATCCTGGTTAGGGGTCGCCACAGCGGAAATCCGGTCCACTAATGTTTGGTAGGGGATTTTTACGTGCCGAGTTACCAGCCCTGACGCACAACCTTCAACGAAGGCACGCCCATTCACGCATGCCTCCACACAGAAGATGCTCTAGCTGAGAATCGAACGCGACAACGTCTTGTTGTGAGGCGACAACTCTACTGCAGCACCACTACCACAAGATTATTCCCATATATCATCATCTTCTTTCGGCTGTTCCCGTTAGGGGTCGCCACAGCAGATCACCTTTTTCCATTTCTTCCTGTCCTCTGCATCTTGCTCTATCACACCAACCACCTGCATGTCCTCTCTCACCACATCCATAAACCTTATCTTAGGCCTTCCTCTTTTCCTGTTACCTGGTAGCTTCATCCTTAGCATCTTTTTCCCAATATACTCAGCATCCCTCCTCAGCACATGTCCAAACCAGCGTAATCGTGCCTCTCTGGCTTTGTCTCCAAACCTTCCAACCTGGACTGACCCTCTAATATATTTATTCCTAATCCTGTCCACCCTCGTCACATGCAGTGCAAATCTTAACATCTTTAATTCTGCCACATCCAGCTCAAACTCCTGCCTTTTTGTCAGTGCCACTGTCTCCAACCCATATAACATAGCTGGTCTCACTACCCTTTTGTAGACCTTCCCTTTCACTCTTACAGGTACCCGTCTGTCACAAATCACTCCTGACACTCTTCTCCACCCACTCCATCCTGCCTGTACTCTCTTCTTCACCTCTCTTCCACACTCACCGTTACTCTGAACCATTGACCCCAAGTATTTAAACTCATCCACCTTCGCCACCTGTACTCCTTTCATCCTCACCATTCCTCTATCCTCCCTCTCATTCACACACATATATTCTGTCTTAGTCCTGCTGACCTTCATTCCTCTTCTCTCTAGAGCATATCTCCACCTCTCCAGGGTCTCCTCCACCTGTTCCGTACTCTCACAACAGATCACAATGTCATCTGCAAACATCATAGTCCACGGGGACTCCTGTCTGATGTCTGTCAACCTGTCCATCACCATTGCAAATAAGAAAGGGCTCAGAGCTGATCCTTGATGTAACCCCACCTCCACCTTAAACGCATCCATCACTCCCACCGCAGATCTCACCGCTGTCACACTACCCTCGTACATATCATATACCACTCTTACATACTTTTCTCCCACTCCTGACTTCCTCATACAATACCACAACTCCTCTCTAGGCACCCTGTCATATGCTTTCTCTAAGTCTACAAAAACACAATGCATTTTCTTCCGACATTCTCTGTACTTCTCCATCAACACTCTCAGAGCAAAGATCGCATCTGTAGTGCTCTTTCCTGGAATGAAACCATACTGCTGATCACTAATCATCATGTCCCTTCTTAACCTTGCTTCCACTACTCTTTCCCATAACTTCATGCTGTGACTGATCAGTTTAATCCCTCTGTAGTTACTACAGCTCTGCACATCACCCTTATTCTTAAAAATCGGTATCAAAACACTTTTTCTCCATTCCTCAGGCATCCTCTCACTTTCCAAGATTTCATTAAACAATCTGGTTAAAAACTACACTGCCATTTCACCTTAACACCTCCATGCTTCTGCAGGTATGTCATCTGGGCCAACAGCCTTACCATTCTTCATTCTCTTCATAGCTATACTTACTTCCTCCTTGCTAATCCATTGTACTTCGTGATTCACTATCCCTACATCATCCAACCTTCTCTCCCTCTCATTCTCTTCATTCATCAACCCCTCAAAGTACTCTTTCCATCTCCTCAACATACTCTCCTCGCTTGTGAGTATGTTTCCCTCATTATCCTTTATCACCTTTACCTGCTGCACATCTTTTCTAGCTCGGTCCCTCTGTCTAGCTAATTGGTACAGGTCCTTTTCTCCCTCCTTAGTGTCCAACCTTTCATACAACTCTTCATATGCCTTATCCTTAGCCTTCGTCACCTCTCTCTTTGCCATGCACCTCATCTCCTTATACTCCTGTCTACTTTCTTCATCTCTTTGACAATCCCACTTCTTCTTTGCCAACCTCTTTCGCTGTATACTCTCCTGTACTTCCTCATTCCACCACCATGTCTCCTTGTCGTCCTTCCTCTGTCCAGATGTGATACCAAGCACCTTTCTAGCCATCTCCCTTACTAGCTCTGCTGTAGTTACCCAGCTATTTGGTAACTCTTCACTGCCACCCAGTGCCTGCCTTAACTCATCCCTGAACTCCACCTCACAATTACCCTTTTTCAATTTCCACCCCTTGATCCTTGGTGCTGCCCTCACACTCCTCCTTCTCTTCTTTATAACGAACGTCATCCTACAAACCACTATCCTGTGCTGCCTAACTACACTTTCTCCGGTCACCACTTTACAGTCTCCAATCTCCTTCAAACTGGCCCTCCTATATAAGATATAATCCACCTGTGTGCATCTTCCTCCACTCTTGTATGTCACCCTATGCTCCTCCCTCTTGTTAAAATATGTATTCACCACAGCCATGCCCATCCTTTTCGGAAAATCTACTACCAGCTGACCTTCTGCATTCCTTTGTTTAACACCATACCTACCCATCACTTCCTCATCCCCTCTGTTCCCTTCACCAACATGCCCATTGAAATCTGCTCCAATCACCACTCTCTCACCCTTGGGTACAGTCATCACCACTTCATTCAATTCACTCCAAAATTTTTCTTTCTCATCCATTGCACACCCAACTTGTGGAGCATACGCACTAACAGCATTCATCATTACACAATCAATTTCCAGCTTCATAAACATCACTCTATCCGACACTCTCTTCACCTCCAAAACACTCTCAGCATACTGTTCCTTCAGAATAACTCCTACGCCATTTCTCCTCCCATCCACACCATGATAAAACAATTTGAACCCACCTCTGATACACCTAGCCTTACTCCCTTCTCATCTGGTCTCTTGCACACACAATATACCAACCTTCCTTCTGTCCATCATATCAGCTAGCTCTCTCCCTATACCAGTCATACTGCCAACATTCAAAGTTCCGACCCTTACTACCACAGTCCTAGCCTTTCTCCTCTCTTCCTGCCTTCGGCCATGTCTTCCGCCTCTTCTCCTTCTTCGGCCAACAGTAGCCCAATTTCCGCCAGCACCCTGTAGGCTAACAGTACTGGTGGCGGACATTGTTAACCGGGGCTCGACCGATCTGGTATAAACATTTTTCTTGGTGACTGCATGAAATGTTTTGGCGAAGTTTTACGCCGGATGCCCCTCCTGACGCAACCCTCACCATTTATCCGGGCTTGGGACCTGCACAAAGAAATGCACTGGCTTGTGCAGGATTATTCCCATATATAACATCTTTAAATCAAACCTCTCTGTGGTAGCTTGTTCCTTTTTTTTTTTTTTTTTTTCAACTCACAAACATTGTAATATAGCTCAACGCAAACCCTCACACATTTATTTATTTATTGATCTTTGATTACGAGGAAAGTCTGACTGGGTAGGTGCCCATTTTCAGTAGAGGCCCAGGAAGAAAAACTCTAAAGTATTACAAAAACATTTTAAGAACACTTAAGTTTACAATCTTCAAATATAATGCCAAAACAGCTACATTTTAAATAATTATACCAAATTGGACATAATGTTGGCTAAGAATAGATACAACTTGTATGACAATGATTTAATATTTAGAGAAATGTTTAACCAATTTATAGAGAAATCAAAGGTACATTAGTATAATACAAACATGAGTTGTAATATGCAATGAGAGAAAAAAAAAACAGGGTTATGGCATATTTAGAAAGAGAGTTAGGGAAGATAAATTGATTGAAGTAAGGAAGTAAGTGAAGAAAGGAATAATGAGGTATAAAGTATGAATAAGTCATTCTTTATATGTAGGGATAAAGTTGCTGCTGGGGTTGAGCAAAAACAGAGCCACATTTTGGCTAGGAAGTCTTTTAGAATAACTTTAAAGGACTCGAGAGTGCATTGACCTGATGGATACAAGTAATGAATTCCAGGCCTTAGCAACATGGTATAAGTACAAACCTTGCCCAGCATATTTTATAGGTTTGTGGGCAGAGAGGAGTTTTTGGTTATTAGATCGTAATGACTGATTGAGAACATAGTTATGTAGAATGATATTTAGTGCTGGACAAGCAGATAGATGCTGGATAATTTTATAGGTGGTAAGAAGCTGTATATATGTTAGTTGATGGGGTAGTTCTAACCAATTTGTTTTTTAATGCTGTACAGTGGTTGGTTCTGAAAGGGGTATTTGCTGCAAATATATCTACTTTTTCTATAGCATTTTTCAAGTTGTGATTTTTATGATACCTAGAGGTTAATAAGGATGGGAGCAACATAAAGTAGTTGAGAGTAGGAGGTGAGCAGTGGCAAGTGTAGTTTTAGTTGCATTGGTGAGAAGGTTTTTGGTTTTGTAAAGTATTCCTAGTTTTTGGTGATTTTTTTATGCAGTTTTGCATATGCAAATCATATTTAAGATTATCATCCACTGTCACCATATTAAGAAAGAAGGATTTCAGATTTTGTGTTTTCAAGAGAAAAGGATTTGGGGGGGGGGGGTGTTGGGTTAAGCATGAGTTGTGAATTACAAAGCCATGTTTCCGTGGCTGTTAGCTTCCTGAGTAATTTTTTTGAGATGTGCCACGTTGTTTAATTTACATATATGTATGTGAGTGTAGAGTCATCTGTGTATTGTTTTATACAGGCCTTTTGTGTGGATGTGTGAGGAGTGTTGGTGAGAATGTTAGAGGAATATTTAAAAATCAACTTGTGTAATTCTGACTTCTGTCCTCACTCTATACAAGTTCCACATAAGTTATGCAGAAAGGTAAAAAATATTAAAAAAAAATACTAGGTAAACAGATGTAATTCTCAGTTAACAGCTGAACAACATTGATATACACATAAGTTAAAAAATAACACCCTTGCTGATTGCTTTTCTCCACAGTACTCAGTTTTGTGGCCTGGTGCAACCTACTCCATCTGCCCTCACTTCACTTGGGCACACTCTCCTCCTCTAGCCCCAGTTCTCACCCAGTTCCCACTCACTCCATGTCATCTACATTTATATTTCAGGTGCTCCACCTCTTTATCATCTCCACCTATCATCGCACATATTAGTCATAATGCCTATTTTGTAACTCCATCCTCACCCTTGATTTCCTTCTTTTAACAGTCATGGTTCCTCCTCTTCTACCTGTCTTTTTTTAGTTAACCATTTATCCATTTAGAACTTATCCATTTGAGTCATCTTTTTACTTTCATTATAATGACATGCTTTCCAGGAACATTCCTGTTACTTTCTTACCTTATAGTATGCCTTTCTATTGTTTGACATATGGCATCTATTTAAAAATATCAATCCGTATACACAAAAGTAGTATGTCAATCTCTACATCTATTTAGAACAATATTCCATGTTACTCTGTTATCTCAACTGGCTTATTTAAAAGTAAATCAAGAATTAAGTAAATTAACTCTACCTCACACCCTCCTTAACATCCTACCAGCATATACCTATAGAAATACTTTCCACATATCCAAAGAATATCACTATAAAATGACCTGCAACCTAACTAAATTCTAGTGACAGTCCTTTAGTCTGTTAAAATGTATAAACTGGTCTGTGCCAAAAACTCTCTCTCTTGATAATGCAGTAAACCATTGTAATACTACATTTCTAAACATTCTAAACAGTTTAGCCCCCCCCTTCACACAAAAAGAACAGAAAGTAGCCATGTTCCATGGCTGTCAAAGTCAAGTAAACAACTAATGACACACAGGGACAAAGCATGGAAAGGATGGCAAAAGAACAAAACCAGCACAAAACTACAAAACTTTAGGTATCTCAAATCAGGTTAAAGAAACAAGTTACTAAAGACAAAAAAAGACTTTTATACCGACCTGCAAACCTCCAGTAAAAACACCCCCCCCCAAAAAAAACTCTAGTCATTCGTTTAATCACTAGTTAAGCCAGGAACAAAAAAATGGCCCCAAACCACATCCTGATAAATCTCCTCTTCAGACTGCCACTATATTCAGTGCATATTTTATTAATAGTAGGGTCCGTCTAACTATAAATAGTTCCAACCCGCATATAGTCTTAAATCAATATTCTAACAGCATTCCTACAGCACTTACCCCTGAAAACACAGTTTCTAATTCTCCTCCATCTTCTCTCCAACCATAGTCCACTCAAAACCCTTCTATAAAGTATTCAAAGTTCTTGCTACAACCTCCCTTCACAAACCTCATAAACTCCTGTACAAGTTCAAACCCAGCTCAGCCTCTGCAGATAACCTTCCAGCTGAATACATTAAACTAGCTGCAGAGACCATAGGTTATCCCATTGGTATCCTTGCCAAGAGATGCATTACAGAAACATATGTCCCAACACTGTTTCTCTGTATAAAGAAGTTTACTCATTGAAGTATCTAACTGCCTTCCCATTGCCATCCTATCCTGTCTCTCCATAATATTAGAGAAATGTGTTTATAAGCAGCTTTAGTTGTCTTTTCCAAAATGAATTACTGAAGGCAACTCAACTTGGCTGTAGGCCAGCCCATAGTTCCACAACAGCTTTACTTCCTTTTATGGACACTGTAAATAGCACTAGAGACTCTGACAGACTTGTCTCCTCAATATTTATAAATATCTTAGAAGCATTTGATACTGTTTCACATTCAGAACTCTTATATCAACTATCTATACTTGGTCTCTCCTCCTCCTCTGTCAAATAATTTACTAGCTGCCAGTAATCTGTAAAATAGCAAGGCTCACTCTCACTCTGCCTACCAAATATCACTGGTGTTGTCAAAGGCTCTGTCCTCAGCCCTCTTTAATATCTTTTTCAATAACCTTCATACCTCTTTCTTACCACTTCATATAACCTCCATATCATCTATATCCTTGTTTAAAAAGTCACTAAGAACTTACTTTACAGCTACTTGTCTCTGCTCTTGTACTGGTCCAGGATAGTCCTACCATCATCTTCACTGCCCTACTCTGTTTATGATGGGTAACTAGTTCATGTCTTTTATTAAAGGTAAAAGTTTGACTCTTGTATAGCATTACTTGTCTTATTAAACTAACTTGTATATTTGTATGTACCATTATTGCATATTTGCAACTACTTACAAACAATGGATTCTTCCAAAATATTCATAACAGTTGTATATTCTCATTTGTATTGCTTTGTTAGCACTTTTATTATGTATAACTACATCAATCTTTTTTACTTTGTTTTTGTGTGGAGCTTTTCTCCCTGGGCCTCCACCGAAAATGGACATGTGTCCAGTGGCCTTTTCTTGTTAACAAATGCAGATGACTCCACTATTGTCTGCTCCTCAAACAGCCTGCACCACTTTCTACAAGCAGCCCAAGAGGTTTTCTCTTTTCTCTCAACCTGATTTAATAACTCCCAACTGCTACTCACCCCCCCCCAAAAAAGAAACAAACAAACGCCTCCTGTTTACCTCAAAACAGTCTGTGGAAAAATCAGAGTTTAAGATCCACTCCCAGAATAATACATAATGGAAATAATATCGCACACTAAGCTCTTGGGTGTCACCTGTGATGAAAATCTAAAACTTGATCTTTGTATCCAGAATAATAATTAAAAAAGGCATCAGAAGCTGAGGATGCTGTATAGACTTAAACATTTATAAAGACATCTAATAAAATCACTCTCGCCAACACCTACCTACTACCATCACTCCTTTATGCAGCTCCTATTTTACCAACCTCCACGTCTCACTCAGATCAAAACTTCAGTCTTTTTACAATAAAATGGCTAGATTTTCTACTAGTTTCACATACTACACTCATCACAGGTATTTCCTTAAGGTCCCTTACATGGCTTGAACAACTAGAGCACCTTACTTTTCTTCAACTCTTAACTGCTCATAACGTTATTCATAAGCCCACTGCCTGCCCTTCCCTCTGTTCTCTTCTTTATAGCTATATTCTTACAGCCTTAAGATCAGAAGAAAAGCAACTCCTTTCATTGTATATACATAGTAAATCTGCTGGAAAACGCCTTTATTCTTACTCTGTTAACAAAGCTTTGAACAGCCTTTCTCTTAGTATCAGATTAAGCCCTAAACTCATTGCCTTCAAACATGCATTAAAAGAATTCTTAATTCAAGTGTGAAACTGCTGCTGTTCTAAACCTGCTTAACAGCAATAGCACCTTACCCCACCTGTTATATACCTCTACATTCCATGTCATTTTTCTTCTTGCTTTCCCATTTGATTTTCTGTCTAGACATCTTTCTTACTTTTTCATATTCATAACCTTCACACTAGTCTTTTCTTACTGTTCTCACCCCACGTTTCCATGTTCACACACTCATATTTTAACTGCTTGCTGCCTGTTTTCTGTATTGAATTATATGTCCATAGCTCAATCTCAATTTTTTTTTGTGTCATCTGCCTTTTCATATTTTGAATTTGCAGTAATGCTTGATCATATTTTGTATGTGGAATAATGTTTCATAACTGCTAATAAATATTACAAACTATTATACCACTGTATATTTGACTGTGAAATCTAACATATAGAGCTTTTCTTCCTGGGCCTCCTGTGAAAATGGGTACTCTACCCAGTCATACTTTCACAGTAAACAAATGTCAATAAATAAGTAAATGAACAAATAAACAACATTTTGGGAGCAGATGATAAAAGGATATGAGTTAGTGATATAGGATGAAGCTAGACAGACTTTTGGGTTATTGAACTCAGATTAACTTACATATAAAGGTCTAATGTTAGAGTTGAATGAAGACCTGCAGTGGATGGATAGTAAATTTGTTAATATACAAATAGATTTTTTTATAACTGAGGTGCAAACAGAAATGACTGACCAGAAAAGAGTAATAAACATGTAAGGCAATATGAGATTTGAGAAGAGAATACAATAAACATTAAAAACAATATAATGGTATGCAACTAAATTGAGGAAATTTAGAGTTTTGCATGGAAATATTTGCATAAATACTTTTATACCCATATGATGTTTGAAAAGTGTTCCCGCAAGCAAGAGGTATTTGTTGGAGATGTGATGGTTCAGAAAGAGATACTTGGATGCATATATTTTGGGAATGGAAATAGTTGCTTTGTTACAAAAGTGAATTGAGCACTATGCTAACTTCTGTATTGGAAAAGAATTTAACTTCATTGTAAAGATATATTTTGTTAACTTGGTATAAAATAAAAAGAAGTTATGGATTTACCATAATGTTCCATCTGTGTTGTCGATCTTCATTCTTTCTCAACAAATGGGTTCAGATCCAATCCCTCAGCCAGTGCTAAAGCTCGCAGCCACAAAATCTCTTGAGCTTCTCCCTTACCCACAGTGCACCTACCCAATTCAGATCTTGTTTGCTGCTAAGATTAAGAGAATTATGGAAGAGCCATATCCAGAGTCATATAAATATATATGTATGTATGTATATATATATATATATATATATATATATATATGTGTGTGTGTGTGTGTATCTATATATATATATATATATATATATATATATATATATATATATATATATATATATATATAGTTTATTATTAAAATTGTGAACGGAGATGCTCCACAGATGGAAAACTTGAAACATGGATGTTCAAATTTCCATCTTGCTGAACATCTCCTTGTTGAAAGTTCATGTCAGGAAATGCATTTCATCCTTTTCCTCACTGTAGTGCGATCTCGGAGTTGGACTATATAGTTAGCAAGGGGAGGGGTGCTTGCCCCCCTGCAAAAATGTGATGTGAGGTGTAGGAATTTAGTTTACCTGTGCTCCTACACAGACATCACGTGATGTGTTCGATTTTAATGTCGAATCTGCTGAATTTGTTCAGCTGATTTGACATTGTGATTTGTTGAATGTTTTTTTTGTGCTTTTCATTCCATGTTCTGAGCGGGAATTATTTTGTCCCGCGACATTTTGATAGTAAACCTCTCATTTGATGTTCTGAGCAGGAATTATTTTTTCTCATGACATTTTGATAGTAAACGTACGTACGTATATGGGTCTACCTGATAACACCGACAAGCCAAAACACCGACAACGAAATAACCGACAAAAAAAGTTCAGAAACACGAAACTTCACATGCCCGACAAACCAAAATCCTGACAATCAACAAAACAAATACCCTTCCCGAAAAACACAAACACAAGCACACCAAAAACCTTACAAACCTACACTAAACCTTACATACACAACTATGTATGCACTAACCTTAACCCAAACCCTTAACCCTAAGGTCCGTCACTATCGCACACTTACCTTACCCACACCCTAACCCTAACTCACTTAATCTGCCCCTAACCCTCAAGTCCATCACTATCGCAGACTTACCTTACCCGCACCCTAACCCTAACTCACTTAACCCGCCTCTAAACTTAAACTCCGTCACTATTGCACACTTACCTGACCCGCACCCTACCCTAACGTCTGTCACTATCACACACTTACCTTACCCACACCCTGACCCTAACGTCCGTCCCTATCGCACACTTAACTTGTCGGTGTTTTCAGCGTTGGGATTCTCAACTGTCGGTCTTCTCCATTGTCGATCTTCCGGTATCGGTGTTCTATTTGTCGGCGATCTGCGATTTCAGGTAGACCCACTTGTGTGTGTGTGTGTGTGTGTGTGTGTGTAGATATATATATATATATATATATATATATATATATACATACACACACACACACACACACACACACACACACACATACACACACACATACAGATACATATCATACATATGTAGAGACCATGTAAATACTTGAGTCGTTCCTCTAGAAGCCAAAGATGGGGGTTGGTGGGAGGGGAGGTGAGGAAGAATGAAGATCGACAACACAGATGGAATGCTATGGTAAGTACATAACTTCTTTATCTGATGTTGTCAGTCTTCATTCTATCCTCAACGAGTGGGAAAGCATCCCTTGCTACTTGTATCCAGAGTGGACTCGAGGAAGGATATTTCTGAGCACTATAGAACCAAATGATGCCCTACCTCTGGAGACCAGATCCAATTTTTAATGAGTGACAAAGGTATGGTGAGCAGCCCAAGTTGCTGCTGCACAAATATAATCCATAGACATTCTTGATTGAAAAAACATGGAAGTAGCCATGGATCTAGTGGAGTGTGCTTTCAAGGGATGTGTAAGACGAATGCCCAATTTAGCACAGACAAAGGAAATGCAGTTTGTTAGCCACTTTGATCACTTTGGTGGGGTAACTTTGGAATCTGGTTTTATAGGTTCATAGGTTCATACTAGGCTATCTGCCCAAGGGCATTTATAAGCCTAGCCCATAGTTATGTGGCTTTCGCCACCCCTTTAGTTTGAATAAAAACTATGCCTATCATTTTTCTGTGCCTCTGTCAAGCAGTGACACTGAAGTAATCCCTGGGGTATATTTGCGATCTCCCATCCATTGGTCAAGATTCCTCTTGAACAAGGCCAGCGAGGTGCTCTGCCTCACATGTACCGGGATTTTGTTCCACAGCATAGGGAGTCTCTGGGTGATGAATCTGTCCCTCCAGCACGTTCTATTTATAACCGTGTCAAGGTTTAAGTCTCCGCCCTTGTGGTTCTGAGGGATCTAGATTTTTTGAGGTGAAGCATGTTCATCAAATCTGGGTTTGACATGGCCTTATATGTCAGGCACAGGTCACCTCTGAGCAAGCGGTATGAGACTGAATAGAGCTGGAGTTCTTTCAGTCGGGCAGCATAAGACATATTTTGAGACCCTTTATCCTTTTGGTGAGGAACTTTTGGGGCCTTTCAAGCTGCAGCAGGTGTCTGGTCAGATACATTCGAACGGGGCATTGTACTCAATCATAGGTCTAATGAGTGATGAGTACAGGGGCGATGACCTCCCTTGATCTAGATGTGAATCCCTTCATGATCAGGTGGGCGATATAGAAGGTTTTCCTAACTACTTTAGCAACATGAGTGTCAAGCGAAGGCTACTGTCAACTTGGGTCCCCAGATCCCTGATGACTTTTCTGTGCTCAGTGGATTGCCACCTATATGGTAGCTAGGGGTAACCTTGTTTTTCCCAAAGGGTATGACTATGCATTTTTGGCGTTTAACTTCAGGCCATGGCTCTGGCACCAGTTATCCGTTTCTGTGAGGCCCTTCTGGAGGATATCTGTGTCAGATGTGTTTTCGACTATGGCGCCCAGTTTGCAGTCATCTGCAAACTTTGTCAGCCATAACCCTCCTGTGTTTGCTTGTACTTCAGAAAAGTAGATGCCGAACAAGAGTGGACCCAGGACTGAGCCCTGTGGGACACCACTTGTGACAGGCTTTGAGTCTGACATGGCTCCAGCAACTCTGACCCTGTGGGTTCTGTCACTTAGCCAGTTTGCAACCCATCTTGTGATGTATGGGTTTACATTCAAGCTGATGAGTTTTTCGATGATACCTGAGTGGGGTATTGTGTGAAGGCCTTTGCCAGGTCGAGGTAGGCTGTATGGACTGCCTTTCCCTCATCAATGGCCTTGGTGACTGTCTCGAAAAAGTCAACCAAGTTTAAGAGGCAGGATCTGCCTTTGACAAAGCCAAACTGGGTTGGATCCAAAGTCTGCAAGTTCCCTATGTCTTTATTTATGAGTTCCATTATGATCCTCTCCATGGCTTTGCAGATAAGGCTTGTCAAGCTAATGGGGCGGTAATTTCCAGGGTCTGTGGAGGCACCGCCCTTATGAAGTGGGACCACAGTCGCCGTGCGCCACTCCTTGGGTACGTATCCTGAGGTGAGGCTACGATTAAACAGCTGTCCTAACTGTGGGTTTAATTCCTCATTGAGTTCATGAAGCACACAGCCGGGGACACCATCCGGTCCCATGGATGCTGTGTTTTTTGCCTTAGTGAGGGCAGTTCTCACCTGGGCGTTGGAGATGTTTGGGGGGCTACAATCCTCTGGAATAGATATCTCTCCTTTTGGGGGGGAGGGGGGGGGAGTTTGCACTGAACCTGTCAGCCAGTATGTTAGCAATGTGTGTAGGTTCAGTAATTTTCACATTTTGAACTAATTCTGAGCATATCTGGGAGTTTCCTCCTAGGTTTCTAACATAGCTAAAGAAGGCCTTATGATTGTCTTTAGAGTCCTTGGCGATTTTTCTCTCAAAATTTGCCTTGGATGATTTTATGAGAGCTCTTAGTTTTTTACTTATAATGATCAAAGGTGTCTTACCTTATCTTGTAGTAGCTTCCTCCTTTTGTTGTAGAGCTTGTTTATGGCTGGGGTCCACCAGACTGGATGCTTGCCTTTGGTACAGAGAGTCTTAGTTTTCCCAATTTTGGTTCAGAGAAGGAGATAAGCATTTGTTCTGCTTTCCTGATTTTTTTTCTAATCTGTTTAGATAGAATCACAATTGCCTATGAACATCCAGTAAATGTAAGATGCATTCTCCTTTGTTGGTAAACCTAGGAAAAACACTGGTAAATTGATAAATCTATTGATGGATTCTAACACCACATTTGGAAGAAAAGTCGGTTTGGTACATAAGGTCACTCTATCTTTGTGGAAAAATCAAGTAAGGGGGTTTAGAAGACAGTGCTTGGATCTCAGAAATTCGTTTTGCAGAAGTAATGGCAACCAAGAAAATTGACTTCTTTGTAAGATATTTAGGGTCACATGTAGCTGCTGGTTCAAAAGGAGGTTGCATGAGAGACTGAAGCATCAAATTTAAGTCCATTGGAGGCGTAGGGTGTTTAAAAGGAGGCTTTAAAAGAAGTGCCCCTTTTTAAGAAGGCCTTGCACAATTTGTGAGAACCTATGGATGTGCCATTAAAGCCAGTATGGTAGTTTGAGATCGCTGCTAGCTGTACTTTAACTGCTGAAGAACCAGCACCGTTGTGAAATGGGTGTGCAAGGAAATCTAAAATGTGATTGATGGGAGCTGAAAAGGGGTCAAGATTGTGTTACTGAGCCTAAAGGGCAAACCTTTTCCATTTACTTGAATGCATTTTCCTTGTTGAGGGTTTATGGGAAGGCAAAAATTATATTTCAGACAGGTGATGAGATCATAACTTGTCTGGCTATTAAAGGAACTGGAGAAGCCTAGCAGTCAGGTTGAGGTTTGGTAAAGCCATGTGTGACATGCCCATAGGGTGAGACAGGAGGTCTGGAGTTGGATCTAGGTTTCATGGTGGTTGAACCAGGTGAGGTCATAGGAGGGGAAACAAAATTTGTTGAGGCCAATAGGGAACAATGAGGATTACTCTGCCCTTCAACCTGGCAGCTTTCTGCAGAAACTTGAAATAAGTGGGTTTGATAGGAAGGCATAAACGAGACTGGGGGGGGGGGGGTTGCAGTCATAAAGTAGAGTATCCCTTGGTGACTGTCCCTGTGGGGGAATCAGGGCAAAGCAGTTGCTGCAGTTGTTTAGGGGAGAGGCAAAAAGATTGCAGCATGGCTGGCCACATGGATGGAAAATCTCATCTGCCACTTTCTTGTTGAGGGACCACTCATGTGGAAGAAGAATGAACCTGCTCAGTCTGTCAGCAATCTCGTTGGATCTCCCTGGAATATGCGTGTCTAGAAGAAAGCATTTGGAAGAGATCGCCCACTACCAGACCCTGACCACTTCTTGACACAATGGATAAGATTTGGTTCCACCTTGTTTGTTGATGCACCAGACAACTGACATGTCTGTTTGAATCACAGTTGTCCCAGACGGAAGAACATTTTGAAATACTTACAATGCCAAGAGCACTGCTCTCATCTCTAGAATATTTATATGCAAATTGGCTTATTCAGGGAAACAAGTACCCTGGAGTGTCTTCCCAGATAATGTCCCCCACCCTATCTGGGAAACATCCGTGGTCACTATGACCTTGGGCTGCTGGGGAATAAAGGGACGGCCATGGAGTAGTTGATCAGATTGGATCCACCAGTAGAGATCTCTTTTGCAAGTGTTGGTAATTTTTATCTGATATGACATTGACTGATGGAAGATTGACCATTGAGTAGCCAATATCCATTGGAGGATTCACATATAAAATCTGGCCAACAGAACTAAGGTTATCGCCGCCGCCATGAGGCCTAGAGTTGGGAGACCTGTGCAGGACGAGATTGATGTGTTCTCTACAACCTTCTTGATCTGTGACCTTATTATTTGAACTTGTGTGTTGGTAAGGAGGCATTGGCAGTCTTTGTGTTGAACAGTGCTCCAATAAATTCCAATGTCTTAGAGTTGGCTGAAGTTGTGATTTGCTGTAGTTTATAGTTATTCCAAAGAGAGTCTGATCTCTTGCATGTATAAGTTGATGCCTGGTCGGAGTGGTAATGAACCAGTTGTCCAGGTAGGGAAATGCTCAGAATCCCTGCAGTTTGAGGTAAGCTGCCACTACTGCACTGTCATGGGGGCTCTGGTGAACCCAAAGGGCAGTAGTGTAGGTACTTTCTGGATTGCCTGTTTATCTTTACATGATAGTAGGTGTCCTGAAGAGCTATTGATTGATCACATCATCGTCCTTGCCCAGAAAAGATATAATGGACTGAAATGTGACCATCCGGAACTTGGTTTGGTGAGCAGATTTGTTAAATCCAAAATTGGTCTCCAGACCCCTGTTTTCTTTGGTACTAAAAAGAATCTTGAGTAACTTATAGATCCTGTCTGGTCCAGTGGGACCTCTTGGATGACTCTTTTTTTTTCTAGAAGCTTTTGAATCTGAATTGCTGCTTGATCCCTCTTTCTCGGTGGAACATCTGGGATTTTCCTGAGAATTGGTGGTGGTAGGGAAAAAGGTATTATATAACCTCTGGATATAATCCTCTGCACCCAAGTATCTTTTGTTAAGTCTAGCCAGACTCTTTGCTGAAAGGATAAAAGTCCCCAGTCTGTCTCCAGAGGTGGACAGTCGGGCTTCCATTCATGAGCGTTTGTAGGGTTTATAAAAGAAAGATTGTCGTGAACACTGGTTTTGCAGGCCACCTCTGCCTGGTGGGAGACAACGTCCTTTGGAGTTCCCCACTCTGCCCCTGGGGGCACTTCCTCCACATGTGTCATAGAAAGGACCTTGAGACTTTTTGAACCACATTTTCCGACCACTCTGCTGATTCCTTGAGTAGGATCTTTGGGGGGGGGTGCCAAAAAACGTATGCCCACAGTAGACAAAGTCTTTCCTACCTTCTCACATCTGGACAGAGTTTCTTTGACCATAGGGCCAAAAAGAGTAGTTCTGTCAAAGGGAGCATTAACGAAATTGGACTTAAATGGCTCTGCAAAATCGCACAAGCACATTCAGGCATGCCTTCTCATGGAAATACCTGAACTCGCAGCTCTTGAGGTCCCTTCCACTATGTTGGAAACTAATCTCATGGAACTATTGTATATTGACTGTAGGGTTGCCAACTGAGAAGTTACCGAATCTCGAACCACTCTAGAAATGGTTCCTGAGAGAGTATTTGATAACTCCTTGGTCATATCTCTGAAGTCTAATAAAGTGGGCCAGATACTGGCAAGACAAAGGTCGCTGAAGCAAAGACATGCTTCCCCTGTCTGTCCATCACCCACAACTCTCTGTTGGGTGGATGGACAGTGGAACTCTCATCAGCTAGTTCCCCCTTAGTGGCCACCTCAACAACTATGGCATTAACTGGAACCCCCTTCCCCCCAAAACTGTCTATCTAGAGATGGTGCCATTATCCTGTCCAGCCTTTGAGGTATGGATTCTATGGAGTCAGGTTCCTTCCATGCCTGCCTAGAGATCATGTCACTCATGAAGTGGAGGGTCCCATACCTAAAGCCTGTAGGAGAACAGATTCCTCCGATGTAGGGTTGGAGGTTGTCCAGCCACCCCTCTGTTTAAAGATCCCTAGGATGTCTCCAAAGGGAACATCTTCAGGAGGTGACAGTGGGGACCCTTCACCCTCGTCGAAATCCGTGCCTTCAGTGACTGACTCATTTGGGGAGTCTGGGTGTTTCCTCTTGCACTTCCTCTTCACGGCACTTCCTCAGTGGGATATTTTGGGGAAGTCTTGGAAGACAAAATCAAAATTCCCTGGGAAGGAACCTGTGGTTTTGGTACAGGATGTCCTCCTGAAAAAAGGTGTTGAGGCTCCAGGCACTGGGGCGTCATGGTGGAATATGTAGGATCCAATGAGGAAGATTCCATCAGGACTGCTGAGGTAGAGAACACTCTCTTGACAGCCTCAAAGACAGAGCTCGAAGGAGCCAGAGAGAGAGGATCCGATCTGAGAAAGCAGGTTTCTGAATAATCCCCTCTCTCTCCACTCTGTCGGCACTGCCCTCAAGGAAGAAGCCAGAGTTGAACTGTCCAGTGCCGAGGTGTCAAGGAACAGAGACAGCTCCGAAAATGGAGTCGAATGCTGCACCCCGGACTCATCAGGCAGGCTTTAGCTCTGAGAGCTCTCCAGATTCGAAAGGATCAGAGGTCTCAGAGACGATGTCAGATCTAAGGATATGGAGATCCTCGGATCCGAGACTGATGCATCCAGACAACTGGGATCCTGTGACTGTAAGGCAGTGGATGGTGTTAGAGGAGGAACTTGCAGGGGGGTGGTGTGGTGCAAGGTCAGGTAACCTGACCCAGAGGGGTAGGTGCTGAGGGAAAGCCAATCTTCCCCTGTGCTGAGAGGATCTTCCTCGTCACTCTCTCCACATCATCTTCTGTGAGACTTCTGGAGGGATGCTGGCCTCTGCAGAAAAGGTGATGGGAGTTTGTCAGGAACTGGGTCCACTGACAGAGAATATCTGGTCCGTGGAAAATATAGACGCTCTGAGGGTTCTGTCTTATTCGATGATTTCTGTCTCCTGATCTAACTAGGTGCAGGATCTGTAATGCTTGATTTGGATGTTGTAGGATCTTAGGGAGCAGTTGGATCCTGAATTCTCATTTTCTTCTGATCTGGGGTTGAGACCAGATGTTTAGCACTTCTCTTCTGAGAAGAGTCTGTGGAAGATTTGGATGAAGTGGAAGGCTTCAACTTTGGAGTCTGAGCTATGGCTTCTCCAAAAGAGGAAGGGATGAGACCTTTCAGTATCAATTTGTTTTTACGCTCTGTTAAAGCTTGTGGATTAAATCCATGGCAAATAGAGCAATTCTCCTGTAAGTGTAACAGACCCAAGCAGTATAAACAAAGGGTGTGTGCATTCGAATGTGGCAACTTATGCCCACATTTGGTGCATTTCTTGAAACCGGCAGGTTTGTCAGTCATCATGCAATGTCTGACTCAAAGAATAATAGGAAAAATTCAAGCAGAAAAGCAATCAAAATTAGAAAAGGTAACCTTTTTTTTTTTTTTTTAAATAGGAAAGAAGAAGCGATAGAGTGATAGCACCAATGATATGAAGAGTTAAGACCAGGTCATAAGAGAAGGGAGATACTAATGAATAGTATCTGACAGTATCAAGTACGAAAAAGGAAAAGGGGAAGAAAACAGTAGCAGCAGCAAAAAGGGAAAAAGTTACAACTATGCCACTCTAAAGACACCAGCTAAGAAAAGGAAGCAAGGGAATGCCAACATTGGTATGTAAGAATTTACGACAAAGTTGTATGGGCAAGGGAGAGAGCAGAGATATTAACCACAATAAACTAAAAACTACTTAATGGAAAAGAATTCAGAGCAAAAACTTTACTTATGTAATACAGCTAGAGAGAGATTGGTAGTCCACATCAAGATAGCAAGAAGAGGCAAACAAGATCTGAAGTAATTGGATAGGTGCAATGTGGGTAAGGGAGAAGCTCGAGAAATTTGGTGGCTGCGAGCTTTAGCATCGGCTGAGATGGATCGGATTCGAACCCACTCGTCGAAGATAGAATTAAGATTGACATCAGATCATATATTAAAAAGATGAAAGAATTGCCTTCTTCAGTGTTGATAGTGGCCAAGAAAGCCATAACTAGGAAATTGGAAACCAAAGACAAACCATCAGTAAGACTGGTATAAAAGATAATTGCAATGATTGTTGTTAGACATCAGAAATAGAACTCCCTAGTAAAAAAAATGGGCTGTATGTTGTTCTGTAATGGAAATTGAGCTTGAAAAGTACATTGATATGTAACAAACCACCTGAGACTCTTTTTAGTAAAGCAGACTGTAATACAAGGTATGAAGTAATGGGTCTAACTGTAATTTGTAATATGGTGAAAATAGTATGGTCACTAGTTAATTCCTGATTTCAAACAGTATTCTAAATGGTTAACTTGCATGTTTAAGTGTTTTTGTTTAAGGAGTATTACATTTGATAATAAAATTACGTAGAATATTTTCTTGTGATGGATTTATGTGCTCAGTGACAAGTTATTGAAAATTAAATGTAAGCTCTGATTGCCATGTGTCTAGTTTATTTATATTTTATAAACAAATAATTATTAAATGGTTGTATAAGCAGTCATTGCCAAAGTAATAAGTGCACTATGCATAGGGATTGCACAGTATGTAAATAAAGTATCGCTCTCTCTAACAAAAAAAAGCATTGAATAAGGGATCTGTCACTCTTGCTGTGTATGCCAGTGATGCTGTTTTCTTCATGCTTGACTGGTAGTTGTGGGGATTAGAAAGAGCAGTCAGGCCTTGCCATGTCAGAAAAATTTGTGTGCTGCTTGGATTTGTTTATTATGCAATAGCTTTAAAGTATATAGGATGGAAATGGGAGTTGATGAGTAAGAGTATTTTTTATATAAAAAGAAAATAGAAGCAGTTATGAAAATGTTCATAAAAATTGCTTAAATTTAAAATATAATTTTGCAGAAGATTAAATGAGTAATTTTAGGATATTTCCACTTTTCTAGGTTCTGCATCTCCATCCCAGTACCAAGGCATGTCTTCCCATGGTCATCTCTTCCAACAGACAAGCAACAGTTCTCCTTCACCCAGCCTTACCGTGCCTAGAATTGGAATGACCCAGCAGTCGCCACCTCAGCCAGTGACTATCCAAGTTCAGGAGCCTTGTGAAATGCTGGGTAACAGTCTTCTTCAGGGCACAACAATAACACAAGGTGGATCAGCTCATGTACGAGGGATGCCTGTGAATCAGTGTGGAAATCTTTTGCAGATGCAGCAAAGGACAAGTTTTATGAGACCTGTTTCTTATGGGGGCCACAAGGCACTAGCCAAGCAACTCAGTGCTGACAGTGCTGAAGCACACAGGTAAGAAGTGCTTTTGTTTCCCATAAAGTGATGTTCAGATTTATTACTGCTTAATGTGTACTCTTTGAAGGTACAGGAGTCTCCCTGTGCTGCTAGCAAGCCAAAATCAAGTGGCAGGTAGCAGTAGCAATCTGGGTACCAGAGGGTTTAACAGGGCATAAAAATGAGTCAAGCTATCATGGGAATGCTTTCCATTTTGTTTTTGGGTGGTAGCTTTGACAAACCTTGCACTGTAGAAGAGGGCTCCCTTAGTGATTGCTAAAATATTTTCCTTCCAGGCTACCAGCAGTGTTTCTGATGCATCAAGGAATCTGGAATTTGCAGTTTCCATCTTCATCATCTTAATAGTTAAGACCAGCAGGACTTGGCCTGACATCTCAAAATTTCTCAAGCTACCTGTCCCATCTCCCTTATTCATGATACTGTGCAATTTAGGACTGTTGTCCAGATCTCTGTTGCCACATTTAAAAGTTGGTTATGGTTTTCATTCAGGCAAATGCTACCTAAAGCATTTTTTTTATGCTTTATAAATTTCAACAGTGTGGAATGCTCTTCTGTTTTAGTTGCAAGTAGCAGGTAAGTACATTCCAATTTCCATTTTTACAGTGTTAGTTTCCCCTTCCTCTTTTTGGCCTAGTGCCTTTTCTGCTGTTGTATTTGCTTCAGGTGCTTTGCTTGCTTATAGAGTATCTGCACGTCATTTTTCTTTTGCTGCAAGGGTTTTACAAGCTTCATGAAGTGATTTGTTAATGGATTACATCTTATGTTACAGATCTCCTTTACCATTGGATTTTTGCTTAGCTAATGTATATGTAACATTTACTGCTTCTGCTTGGGTAGCACATAGTTTTTTTGGCTAGTTCACTGTAGTTCCTAATATGGAGAAGGGAGACTGTTTAACAGCAGGAAAATTGTAATATCTGTGCAAGTTTTAAACCAACTACAATTAAAGGTAGGAAGAATAGTCTTGAGCAAATAAAAATAAGACTGCCACTCCTGTTCAAGAATGACCAGTTTATGAGACTTTCTACTGATGATTCTGTGCAGATTTAACTTCCTCTCAAATCTGGCGTTTTATTACAGACTTCTTTTCCTTCTAAAACTGTTGAGACTCGTAGACAATATCTCTCTTTTGAGGAAGGTTTTTAATCCCCTTTTGCAAAAAAGCATAGAAGCAGTAATTACTTCTCCATCATCTGGGATAGTTTTAGTGATTGAGTTTCCTGACTTTCATCCATGACTCTCCTTTGTGGTCTCCACCCCCAAGCTTCTTACTTCTTGAGCCCAATCTACCAGGTCAGTCAACTACCACAAGCCCATGCCAATGGATCTTGACCTCAACAAAATGTGGCAGGCCTTCTTGACTAATCCAGAGCATATGGTCTCAGTCCTACTACCCACTATCATCAGGGTGAGGCACTTCGCTTTAGCTAGGTTCACTGCTTCCTACCTCCCCGGGTCTATCCAGATCCAAATGCAGACGATGCATCCAGTTGCCCTGCCTTTGTTTGCATCAGCACTGGTAAATCAGTTAGGGTCAAGTGGGACTTCAGTGTTCAGAGATATCGATCCTGACTCTTACCCCTTCGACTGTGCATTCAGGATTTGTGTTTCCGACCTTGATCCTTTCAGCATCAGAGGCATCTTCACTGTTTCGGTTTGGAGTTGATGCTTCAGGATCAAGGCTGTTTCTGGTTCTCACAGGGCCAAACATTATGTCCCCAAAATTAATCTGTTGGCCATTGCTATCACAGGATTGTACTTGCTTGAAATGAACTTGCATGGTGTACTCCATTGTTGCTGAGGCAACCTTAGAGAAAGCTGCCAAGCCTTAGAGCCTCGCTGTTTGTCTGCTGAAGGAATCCTGCATTTTAATCAGGTTAGAGAAGCTTGTTTACACATCTTCCTCCCCCTTTTCCTTGAGGGCCATGTATTCTGTATCCCACATGAGCAGATTCCAGAGAGACCTGGGGTCTGGATGGTTTGCCAAATGAAGATGTTAAAACTAAATTGAAATTTTAATTGCCAACCCCAGTATTGAGCTCTAACCTAATATTGCACCTTGCACACACCACAAATTGTTAAATGAGGGTGACAGGCAGTGGAAATTATCACATAACATTATGCCTGCCTTCACCTCACATATTTTGTCCCACCATACAATATCAATTTTTGTGAATGCACATTTTGATTGAATGTTACTCTTTAGACCAGGAGCAAAAGTGAAGCTTAAGAAACAAGAGCAGGAGACAAAACCCTCACTAAGGAAATTTTTCAGCATGTTCTCACAAATGCAGCAGAACCCTCATTAGTTATTGTTTTGATGTGGATATCTGCAGTTTAAAAATATTAGTTATGGAAATCTTAGTAAAGGACAGAGCAGTTTTCAGAAAGGTCACTAATCCCAAAGTAACCAGAATTGGTAAAATAAGGATGTTGTCGTCCTCCAGCCTGGGTCCTGCAGTCATCTTCCTGAGACCTTGCCAGGCTGTCTCACTCTGAGGGCAGTTTTTTTATAATAATTTCCTTCACTTGATCCATATATGTGGCTGTCACACCTGGCAGATAGATGTGGACTGCCCCTTTCCTGCCTCAGAATTTAGTCCCTTTCCCTACCAGACATCTCACTCTATAAAGTGGCTACAGTAAGAGAGAGCTGTTGAGGAGGTTCCACCAAGATTTGCAAGGATTGGGTTTTTTACTCCATGTTCATTTATGTTGTTGACTACCAGGATGGCTTCAGACTGAGCAACATGTCGATTAGAGCTTTCCCAGTGTGAAAACTGAATAATTGTTAAGAAGCCAGTACAGTTTTCAATTTGGGTAGAATCCAGTTACTGATTAGTAATTGTACTCTCTAGATGCAAGCAAAGATGATGTTTGGAGAAAATAAGCAAAAATCAACATGAAAGAGTATGAACAAGCTCTGGTTGTGAAGAACATTTCAGCTGCTCATCAAAAAGCAGTTTAGGTCTCACATTTAGTGCAGGAAATGGCTTCCAGTAATTTAGAGGAGAAATTAGATGCACTGAGAGGTTTTCAAAATAAGTGAGTTACTGGAGGATTGCAAAAAGTTAAAATGATAAAAGGCTAGGAAAAAAACAGAAAAAGCTTTAAGTAGCTTTTCAGATGAGCTGATACAACTGAGAAATTAAGGACTGAGACGAAGGAAGGACTAGGTACACGTGGAACTTCTTAAGAAAACATGTTTAAAATAGACAGGAGACAGAACACAGAGTAGAACAAATATCTTTTTACCCTTTATCAGAGAAACAGGTAGAAGTAGACTATTCATTTTATGAAAGTATGGATAAGCAGTTGCACTGGTGTTCCACAGCAAGATTTGTTACCCAGCAGGACACATTGTGTGTTTGCTCCATATCTGGCTATCAGAAAGCAGCCAAGACCTATGTTAGTAAAGATGTAGTTATACCAGCAGAAAGAACTGCTCCTGACAAAACTGTGGCAGGAGGAAATTACTCACTGTAGAAGAAAAGCAAGTTTGTCCCAACAGTGAGTATCAAGAGACAGGTATGAGATTTAAGCTGCTGTATGCAGTTTTCTTCAATATTTTTTTCTGGAGGATTAAAGACATTTTTGATAGAGACCAGGTTATGGAGGAAATAACAAAGTTTAGCCAACAAGAGATGAATCAGAAAGCAGAAGGACAGATCTGCTACTCAGTCTTCTGGCAAAAAAGTTCAGAAATAGAAGCGTTTTACCTTTTCCATTGTTTCGAGGAAAATGCTTGAGTTT